>NC_047589.1:32443173-32533173 GCF_011004845.1 Esox lucius
AATGATACACAGCATCAGGTAGGACCCTGCCTATAACAGAATGATACACAGCATCAGGTAGGACCCTGCCTAAAGTAGAGTGTTAGATAGCATCAGGTAGGACTCTGCCAAAAATAGAATGATAGACTGTATCAGGTAGGACCCTGACCAAAATACCTCCAACAATTTTTTTTTGATTTGCATGGGTGAGAAATGGACGCTTCCAGTTAGTGTGGTAATTTGGGCTGTAAACAGTTATTGTGGTAATTTGAGGGTCGAATTTAAAGGCCAGGACACCCAGGTCTAATGTATTGACTTGGAAAAAGACAGCTCCTGCAAATATTTAATTTAGTCAAACACTACAGTGGGGCAAAAAAGTATTTAGTCAGCCCCCAATTGTGTAAGTTCTCCCACTTAAAAGGATGAGAGAGGTTTGTAATTTTCATCATAGGTACACTTCAATCCAGAAAAATGTAGGATTTTTTATGAATTTATTGGTAAATTTTGATGGAAAATAAGTATTTGGTCAATAACAAAAGTTAATCTCAATACTTTGTTATACACTCACCTAAAGGATTATTAGGAACACCTGTTCAATTTCTCATTAATGCAAATATCTAATCAACCAATCACATGGCAGTGGCTTCAATGCATTTAGGGGTGTGGTTCTGGTCAAGACAATCTCCTGAACTCCAAACTGAATGTCAGAATGGGAAAGACATTCAGTTTGAAGAGCAACTTTGACTGAAATAACCACTCGTTACAACCGAGGTATGCAGCAAAACATTTGTGAAGCCACAACACGCACAACCTTGAGGCAGATGGGCTACAACAGCAGAAGACCCCACCGGGTACCACTCATCTCCACTACAAATAGGCAAAAGAGGCTACAATTTGCACGAGCTCACCAAAATTGGACAGTTGAAGACTGGAAGAATGTTGCCTGGTCTGATGTGTCTCGATTTCTGTTGAGACATTCAGATGGTAGAGTCAGAATTTGGCGTAAACAGAATGAGAACATGGATCCATCATGCCTTGTTACCACTGTGCAGGCTGGTGGTGGTGGTGTAATGGTATGGGGGATGTTTTCTTGGCACACTTTAGGCCCCTTAGTGCCAATTGGGCATTGTTTAAATGCCACGGCCTACCTAAGCATTGTTTCTGACCATGTCCATCCCTTTATGACCACCATGTACCCATCCTCTGATGGCTACTTCCAGCAGGATAATGCACCATGTCACAAAGCTTGAATCATTTCAAATTGGTTTCTTGAACATGACAATGAGTTCACTGTACTGAAATGGCCCCCACAGTCACCAGATCTCAACCCAATAGAGCATCTTTGGGATGTGGTGGAACGGGAGCTTCGTGCCCTGGATGTGCATCCCACAAATCTCCATCAACTACAAGATGCTATCCTATCAATATGGGCCAACATTTCTAAAGAATGCTTTCAGCACCATGTTGAATCAATGCCACGTAGAATTAAGGCAGTTCTGAAAGCGAAAGGGGGTCAAACACAGTATTAGTATGGTGCTCCTAATAATCCTTTAGGTGAGTGTATACCCTTTGTTGGCAATGACAGAGGTCAAACGTTTTCTGTAAGTCTTCACAAGGTTTTCACACACTGTTGCTGGTATTTTGGCCCATTCCTCCATGCAGATCTCCTCTAGAGCAGTTATGTTTTGGGCAACACAGACTTTCAACTCCCTCCAGATTTTCTATGGGCTTGAGATCTGGTGATTGGCTAGGCCACTCCAGGACCTTGAAATGCTTCTTACAAAGGCACTCCTTTGTTGCCCGGGCGGTGTGTTTGGGATCATTGTCATGCTGAAAGACCCAGCCACGTTTCATCTTCAATGCCCTTGCTGATGGAAGGAGGTTTTCACTCAAAATCTCACGATCCATGGCCCCATTCATTCTTTCCTTTACACGGATCAGTTGTCCTGGTCCATTTGCATAAAAACAGCCCCAAAGCATGATGTTTCCACCCCCATGCTTCACAGTAGGTATGGTGTTCTTTGGATGCAACTCAGCATTCTTTCTCCTCCAAACGCGACAAGTTGAGTTTTTACCAAAAAGTTCCATTTTGGTTTCATCTGACCATATGACATTCTCCCAATCCTCTTCTGGATCATCCAAATGCTGTCTAGCAAACCTCAGACGGGCCTGGACATGTACTGGCACTGCAGGATTTGAGTCCCTGGCGGCGTAGTGTGTTACTGATGGTAGCCTTTGTTACTTTGGTCCCAGCTCTCTGCAGCTCACTAGGTCCCCCTGTGTGGTTCTGAGATTTTTGCTCACCATTCTTGTGATCATTTTGACCCCACGCTGTGAGATCTTGCGTGGAGCCCTGGATCGAGGGAGTTTATCAGTGGTCTTGTATGTCTTCTATTTTCTTATAATTGCTCCCACAGTTGATTTCTTCACACCAAGCTGCTTACCTATTGCAGATTCAGTCTTCCCAGCCTGGTGCAGGTCTACAATTTTGTTTTTGGTGTCCTTTGGTCTTGGCCATAGTGAAGTTTGGAGTGTGACTGTTTGAGGTTGTGGACAGGTGTCTTTTATACTGATAACAAGTTCAAACAGGTGCCATTAATACAGGTAATGAGTGGAGGACAGAGGAGCCTCTTAAGAAGTTACAGGTCTGTGAGAGCCAGAAATCTTGCTTGTTTGTAGGTGACCAAATACTTATTTTACCGAGGAATTTACCAATAAATTCATTAAAAATCCTACAATGGGATTATCTGGATTTTATTTCTCATTAGGGTTCTCATAGTTCAAGTGTACCTATGATGAAAATTACAGGACCCTCTCATCTTTTTAAGTGGGAGAACTTGCACAATTGGTGGCTGACTAAATACTTTTTTGCCCCACTGTACAATCAAACTCAGCCTATCATTAGCACAATGCACTGTTTTTAAGACTATATTTAGGACAACATTTTGACACCTTCTAAAATTACCATTAGTCATGTAAATACAGAAGAATATGCAATTCATTATAATCAGTTGATGTAATTGTTTGACAGCACTTATTATGGGTAAATGATGGTTAGATTAAAACAGAAATCCTAAAACATAAAAGTTTTTCTCTATTGATTCAACAGGATTCACAACAAACACATCATACCACTAATCGAACCACTCTACATCTACTTCTGGTGGACAACAACTACCACCCCATATTTTCTACTGATGGACTACATCTACCACCCATCATCTATTACTAATGAACTACAACTATACTGATGAACTACTACTAACATCATGCAATTTCTACTGATGGACTACAACTACCTTCAGGCACCTTCTACAGATGAACTACAACTACCTTCAGGCATCTTCTACTGATGAACTACAACTACCTTCCGGCATCTTCTACTGATGGACTACAACTACCTTCTGGCATCTTCTACTGATGAACTACAACTACCTTCTGGCATCTTCTACTGATGAACTATAACTACCTTCCGGCATATTCTTCTGATGAACTACCACTCTTAACAACTACAAATGTTTCTGAAAAATTGCTTGAATCAACAAACTATTTAGCAGAGGTGGGGGACTCGAGTCACATGACTTGAGTCACAATTTTCAGGACTTGTGACTTGCTTGATTAAAGTATGAAAATGACTTGACTTGACTTTGACTTGAGAACAAGTTACTTGAGACTTGACTTGACTTGAAGTGGAAGACTCGACAATGACTTGAACTTATAATAAACAAACAGCAATAAAATTATTTTACGTGTTGTGACATCAGCACCACTAATCAGCGTATGTGCCTTTAACGCTGCACAATTCAAACCGCGCAAAACATGGCAGACAGTAACGTTAGTCAAGCTCCACAAATAGTATCGTTTGGATACAAAGACGTTGAACTGGACCGTGTGAATAAAAAAAGATTTGCCAGATGCAAAATATGCAACAACGTCAAATTTCATTCGTTATTTTAAGAACCACAAGGAAAGGTAAGAAAGTAATCTCTTTATATTCAGTTTCACTCTATTACGATTAAGTTACTAATGTAATTAATTCATCTTTTGTTTGTCATAATTTGGCCTTGGTTGCATATTATGTTTGGTTTTTTTTCTTGTTAGAAATGTTACCATTATCATTACTGAATACGTCTGGTAAATAGATGTAAGGAAATTTGACTATAACAGTGGCATAGCCTGAATTTTAATGTTGATGGGCATCTTAAAATGAGCGGGCATGTATATTATTACACGTAGGCTATAATGTCTGTATTAAATGTGGGCATTTTCAAGTGTTTGTGGACTGCGTGTGGAACCTAAAAAGCATTAACTTTATTGTATGAAAGGCTAACATGGAGGCGCCGATGTGATTAGCACCTAAACATTTCGAATAGGTTTTTTTTTTTACTCATACAGACAAGAATAATTACAACGTAATTACATATTAGGCAGTTTTTCAGTCACAATAATTAGTTTATAAGGTTGTTGTTATTATTAGCCCTTATTACATGGATTGGCTGAATTCCAGTGCAGAATGCGTGTTATTTCTTGATAACAGACCGTTGCCTTGAAAAACAGCGCGTTGCAATTGACGCAGCAGGATTCTAACCAGAGACGGAACGGACTATTTTCTTTAGAGGAAGCAATACAATTGTTTTTAAATCAATAAATTCATTTTGAAATCAATATTTTGTGTCAAATTATAGATTTATTTGTTAGGTAGCCATGTAATAAGCGGGATAAGGAATAGCGAGGCGGTTGTTATAGCAAATACAACCCCTTCAGGCTGATTCAAGATCCTTCTGCTTCGTCCCCCCAAAAAATTGTACTGCGGAGGAGAAAAATATTTGATTTTGAAATCGAGCTTCGCACCGAGCGCACGTCAGAAACAGAGGACAGTGTGTGTGTGTGTTCATTTCTTTAGTACTGTGACTTGACTTGACTTGAAACTTATAAGGACTCGACTTGACTTGCTTAGGGTGAACCCTTGACTTGACTTGCTTGATTTATCTGAACTGTGACTTGTGACTTGACTCGAGACTTGATGGTTTAGACTTGAGACTTGCTTGGACTTGACCATGTGTGACTTGTCCCCATCTCTGCTATTTAGTGAATTTAGAACCGACTGACCTGGTAGATAGAGCTCTTATAAACTACTTATTTTGATTATAAACTTAGCTATAGTGCTTATATATTATTCATTATCATAAAATTACTTTTAACATAATTTTTGTTGATGTGAACATAACAGTCTAGAGAATCAGCTGGATTGGGATGTCACTGGAATGTATCAGCAAAAATATGATGTCATCAGAATGAGTAAAGGCAATTGTAATTTTATTAGAATAATGTGATATTTTATTCCTTAAAGGTCTCCCATTTTCCTTTCATAAAAATTATATCCAGAATATGCTGCAATTCTTAGTAAATTCTGTGACATACCACCTTGTTTTAGTTTAAACTTCCAAAAATGTAAAAGTATTTTTTTATATACATGAAATAGAAGTACAGACTCAAACCTTCGATATGGCATGTCATCCAGATCAATTGAAGGAACAATCACATTTGTTCAATCAATTTGTAAATGTATCTTTCCACACAACCTATTTAATTTCTCCTTCACTTTAATTAGAGCCGCAATATTAATAAACTTGCAGCATATGTGTCAGTGTGTCTCTTTGATATGTGTCAGTGTGTCTCTTTGATATGTGTCAGTGTGTCTCTTTAATATGTGTCAGTGTGTCTCTTTGATATGTGTCAGTGTGTCTCTTTCTCATATGTCAGTGTCTCTCTCATATTTGTCAGTGTGTCTCTTTCTCATATGTCAGTGTGTCTCTCTCTCATATGTGTCAGTGTGTCTCTCTCACATTCGTGTCAGTGTCTCTCTCATGTGTCCGTGTGTCTCTCTCTCATATGTGTCAGTGTGTCTCTCTCATATGTGTCAGTGTCTCTCTCATATGTGTCAAGTGTGTCTCTCTCTCATATCTGTCAGTGTGTCTCTCTCTCATATCTGTCAGTGTGTCTCTCTCATATGTGTCAGTCTCTCTCTCATTTGTGTCAGTCTCTCTCTCATGTGTCAGTGTGTCTCTCTCATATGTGTCAGTCTCTCTCTCATGTGTCAGTGTGTCTCGCCTACAATGGGCAAGTGAGCAACAGAATTGGACCAGGTGGCCTGGTCTGATGAATCCAGTTTTCTTCTACATCACATGGACGGCCATGGGCATGTGCATCGCTTACCTGGAGAACACATGGCACCAGGATGCACTATGGGAAGGTTGCAAGCCGGTGTAAGGCAGTGTGATGCTTTGGGCAATGTTCTGCTGGGAAACCTTGGGTCCTGCCATTCATGTGGATGTTGCTTTGACATCTACCACCTACCTAAGTATTGTTGCAGACCATGTGCACCCTTTCATGGCAATGGTATTCCCTGATGACATTGGCCTCTTTCAGCAGGATAATGCGCCCCGCCACAAAGCAAAAATGGTTCAGGGATGGTTTGAGGAACACAACAAGTTCAAGGTGTTCACTTGGCCTCCAAATTCCCCAGATCTCAATCCAATCGAGCATCTGTGGAATATGCTGGAGAAACAGGTCCGATCCATGAAGGCCCCACCTCGCAACTTAGAGGACTTAAAGGATCTGCTGCTAATGAATTGTTGCCAGATACCATAGCACATCTTCAGAGGTCTAGTGGAGTCCATGCCTTGACGGGTCAGGGCCGTTTTAGCGGCAAAAGGGGGACCTACACAATATTAGGCAGGTGGTCATAATGTTATGGCTGATCGGTGTATATGCTGTACTGAATGAGCTACATGTGAAGCCCCATGCACACACACGTGCACACACACTACAGAAAGCAAAAAGCTATTCAGAGAACATGATGAGTTTGAAGATGTCTAGTGTGTGGGTCATGACCTTCATATTGGATCGTGTCTGCCAGTAAAACGGTCAGGTACTTTATACTGGAACACATCTAAATGAGCATGGGTCGGTCAGACCTTAATACTGGACCAGGTCTAAATGAGCATGGGTCTGTCAGACCTTTGTATTGGACCAGTTCTGAATTATGTTCAGATTGGGAGCAGATCAAATAGCGTGCAGTTAAAATAAGGAGAGTGGGTTTAAGTAGAGCAGGGTTATGGTTCTAGAATGTTCTAGTCATGTTTCTATTCCTGTAGTAATCCCTGTAGTCATGATGTTTTGTAGATAGCTGCCGGGGTTACGGGTTCCGGAATCCTCAGGGCTGACTAATAGACCTATTTACCTCTGAGGTCATCTAGAATGTGTGTGTGTGTGTGTGAGAGACAAATACCCTCTTCTGGACTAACAGAAAAGGGCAGTGTGCAATGACACATGCTGACAATGACAGACACTGACGTATACCGACACACACAGACACATAGTGATGCGCACAGAGTGACACACACACTGACCCTGACACACACAGACACACACACTGACCCTGACACACACAGACACACACACTGACCCTGACACACACAGACACACACACTGACCCTGACACACACTGACACACACTGACAAAGATTGACACACACTGATAAAGATAGACACACAGTGACACAAACTTATACAGACACACACTGACACAGACACACTGACACACACACTTGTTGACCAGAGTGGAAGTACAGAACAGGGGTGTGTCTCTGGTTCAGGGGGCGTGGTTTGGGATGGTTGAGCAAACATATGTCTATGTGTGAACAAGGATGTGTGTGTGTGGATATCTGGGTAGGTGAGTGTGGTGTTTGTGTGTGTGTGTGGGTGGGTATATGGGTAGGTGATTGTGGTGTTTGTGTGTGTGTGTGGGTGGATATATGGGTAGGTGAGTGTGGTGTGTGTGTGTGGATATCTGGGTAGGTGAGTGTGGTGTGTGTGTAAGGGTATCTGGTAAAACCTCTCATCAGAAGCTAACAGCTACAGACAGAGACCCACAGAGATAGAGACATCGACCAACCCCAGACAAGTTTGGCTCTCCTCTCTTTTTACCTGTCTCCTCTGTTCTCTTTTTCTATCCCTACTAACGCTGCCTCTCTATGGAGAGTTATTCTCTCTTATACAGTTCATCCCAAAGTTCTGATCTACATTCTGGCTTCAGGAAACTGCGTTCTGATAAGAGACTATGCGATGTTGTCCTGGAGACAGGCGGTGCTGTGTTCCCCTGTCACCGTGCCTTACTGGCCAGTTCCAGCCAGTATTTCTGGTGTTTGTTTGGGGAGGAGAGCGCAGAGCAGCTAGCTTATAGCATTAGCCTCCCGGCACTAACTCCTGAAGGACTAGAGACTGTATTGGACTTCCTATACTCTGGATGGCTCAACCTATCAGCAAACTCATTGCCTTCTGTCCTGGAGACCGCCAGGTACCTTCAGGTGGACAAGGCTGTGTCGCTATGCGAGCGCTTCCTCAGAGACGGGCTGTCGCTGAGGACCTGCTGTTTCCATGCCAATCTAGCGGAGCACCACTTCCTGCCGAATGCCCTTGCAGCTGCCAATCAAACCATAGCAACGGAGATGGCTGTGTTGTTACGAGAGGACAGGGTTGGTCTTCTGGCGCTAAATATCCAATCACTAATGGATGTGCTGGAGAGGGAGGGGCTATCCGGTGTCAAGGAGGTGGAGCTATTGATACTTGCGCTGGATTGGATAAACGCCAACGGACCTCTGCCATTAGTCCGCTCTAACCTCCTGCTCAGCCGACTTCGTTTTGGATTGGTTACTCCTTCTGACCTCACAACACTTAGCTCTGCCCACCCCAACATGAACACACCCCTTATTCGGAGTCAGGTGACACGGGCACTTGAGTATCATCAGCTAGGCTTGGCTAGACCAATCAGACAAAGCCGACACTCCACCCTCAGAGCAGCAGCAAACCATGTGCTCCTGGTTGGGGGTGGGCCTAGCCCTGATTGGCCGCAGCAGCAGGTGCTGACATTCAGCCTAAGAGACAGGAAATTGTCATCTTTGGGCAGCGGTCTACCAAGGAGATTGAAGAACCACTGTGTTTGTTGTGTTGGGGGGTTCCTGTTTGTGATTGGAGGAGAAGAAGTGGAGGGCGGATTAGTGGAAGGTGAAGGGAAACCTGTTACTATGACAACAACAAATCATGTGTGGCAGTATGACCCTCGCTTTGCATGCTGGGAGAAAGCAGCCTCCATGCTGGAGAATAGAGCCCAGTTCAGCTGCTGCGTGATAGACAATGTAATCTACTGTATAGGAGGAATCCACACAGACACACACTCCTGTAAGGCATCAGTGGAGTTCTATGACATGGCATCAGGTCATTGGAGGAGAGGAGTTTCCCTGCCCCACCCCCTTTATGGCCACGCCTCAGTCACCCTGGGAAATGGAATTCTGTTGTCTGGAGGTAGCCATGGCTACCACGGCAATACACAGGTCAGTAACCATGATGGTAACCCAGGCAACTGTGAGGTCCTGTTCCTAGATATTGTTTCTATGTCAGAAAATTGGGAAAAGCGAGCATCGATGTCAATTGGTCGATTTGCTCACCGCATGGCAACTGTTTCCGGACGTGTCTACGCTTTACTTGGAATGTACGAGCACTACTGTGAAATAGAGCGTTACGATTTGCTCGTTGACCAATGGACACGTCTACGTCCATTTCTAATTGGCTCCTTTGACTATGGGTTGGTAGCAACAGCCAATGGGAGCCTGCTGCTGTTCGGAGGCAGGAAGTGGCAGAATGGACAAGAGGTAAGCGTGGCAAGTATTTTAGAATACGACACGGAGAGAGACCGTTGGGCCGAAATCTGTCAGCTACACACACCTCTGACAGGAACGCAGTGTGTTGTGATGTCCCTGCCAGACTGACAGGAACGCAGTGTGTTGTGATGTCCCTGCCAGACTGACAGGAACGCAGTGTGTTGTGATGATCCAGCTGGACTGACAAGAACACAGTGTTATTATGATAGCTCGGCAGGACTGACAGGAACACAATACGTTATAATGGCAC
This sequence comes from Esox lucius, assembly GCF_011004845.1. NCBI lineage: Eukaryota > Metazoa > Chordata > Actinopteri > Esociformes > Esocidae > Esox > Esox lucius. The sequence continues at coordinate 32,453,122 of NC_047589.1, forward strand.
GGCAGGACTGACACAAATGCAGTGTTGTGATGGCCCTGCAAGACTGACAAGAACGCAGTGTTATTATGATGGCCATGCCAGACTGACAGGAACACAGTGTGTTACAATGATCCAGCCGGACTGACATGAATGCAGTGTGTTATGATGATCCAGCCAGACAGACAGGAACACAATGTGTTATGAAGGCCCTGCCGGACTGAAAGGAACGCAGTGTGTTACGATGATCCAGCCAGACCGACAGGAATGCAGTGTTATGATGGCCTGGCCGGACAGCTAACAAGTTAGTGATAAACCAAAATAATCTTTCAGAAGGTGCTTTTTATTGCCTAGCTTGCTAGAATGACATTTACAAAATTATATTTAAATTAGTTTATGAGTGCTGAGTACAGAGCATGGATGGCATATGGAACACTGGGCGGCTGACTACTTGGATCTAGGACAACAACCGAATTGCAATGATGTCGCTGGAAAAACTGTCTACAGTGCATTAATGTTTAGCATGGAGTGTGGAGGACTAACAATGCATTTGAGTAGGTAAATCAATTAATTATATTATAATTTATTGACAATTCTCTTGAAAATGGTACACTGTTTGCAGTACCTTGTGCAGAGCTCTGGGCTTCTTGCTCCACAGCAGGCCAAACATAAGTTTTGCACCTCATTACTTTGATAACTACCTTGGATTTGTATGTGTATAAATGTATAGGTTCTGTTGATGTGTATAATTATATGGGATCTTCTGATGTGTATAATTATAAGAGTTCTAATGATGTGTATAATTATATACGTTCTAATGATGAGTATAATTGTAAGAGTTCTAATGATGAGTATAATTGTAAGAGTTCTAATGATGTGTATAATTATATACGTTCTAATGATGAGTATAATTGTATGGCTTCTGTTGATGTCTATAATTATAAGGGTGTTAATGATGTGTATAATTATAAGAGTTCAAATGATGTGTATAATTGTATGGGTTCTGTTGATGTGTATAATTATATGGGTTTTGTTGATGTTTATAATTATATGGGTTTTGTTGATGTTTATAATTATAAGAGTTCTAATCATGAGTATAATTATATACGTTCCAATGATGAGTATAATTGTATAGGTTCTGTTGATGTGTATTGATGCGTCTATCTACAAACCCGATTCCAAAAAAGTTGGGACACTGTACAAATTGTGGGTAAAAAAGGAATGGAATAATTTACAAATCTCATAAACATAGATAACATATCGAATGTTGAAAGTGAGACAAATAGTGGAGCAATATCAGAAAGGAGTTTCTCAGAGAAAAATTGCAGAGTTTGAAGTTATCATCATCTACAGTGCATAATATCATCCAAAGATTCAGAGAATCTGGAACAATCTCTGTGCGTAAGGGTCAAGGCCGGAAAACCATACTGGATGCCCGTGATCTTCGGGCCCTCAGACGGCCCTCTGGTCCAAAGATCATTTAAAATGGACTGTGGCAAAGTGGAAAAGTGTTCTGTGGTCAGACTAATCAAAATTAGAAGTCCATTTTGGAAAACTGGGACGCCATTTCATCCAGACTAAAGAGGACAAGGACAACACAAGTTATTATCAGCGCTCAGTTCAGAAGCCTGCATCTCTGATGGTTAGTGTTGTATGAGTGCGTGTGGCATGGGCAGCCTACACATCTGGAAAGGCACCATCAATGCTGACAGTTATATCCAAGTTCTAGAACAACATATGCTCCCATCCAGACGTTGTCTCTTTCAGGGAAGACCTTGCATTTTCCAACATGACAATGCCAGACCACATACGGCATCAATTACAATGTCATGGCTGCATTGAAGAAGGATCCGGTTACTGAAATGGCCAGCCTAAAGTCCAGATCTTTCACCCATAGAAAACATTTGGCGCATCATAAAGGGGAAGGTGCGACAAAGAAGACCTAAGACTGTTGAGCAACTAGAAGACTGTATTAGACAAGAATGGGACAACATTCCTATTCATAAACCTGAGCAACTTGATACCACACAGGGGTAAACATGGCCTTGTCCCAACTTTTTTGAGATGTGTTGATGCCATGAAATTTTAAATCAACTTATTTTTCCCTTACATTGATACATTTTCTCAGTTTAAACATTTGATATGTCATCTACACTCACCTAAAGGATTATTAGGAACACCATACTAATACTGTGTTTGACCCCCTTTCGCCTTCAGAACTGCCTTAATTTTACGTGGCATTGATTCAACAAGGTGCTGAAAGCATTCTTTAGAAATGTTGGCCCATATTGATAGGATAGCATCTTGCAGTTGATGGAGATTTGTGGGATGCAAATCCAGGGCACGAAGCTCCCGTTCTACCACATCCCAAAGATGCTCTAATGGGTTGAGATTTGGTGACTGTGGGGGCCATTTCAGTACCGTGAACTCATTGGCATGTTCAAGAAACCAATTTGAAATGATTCGAGCTTTGTGACATGGTGCATTATCCTGCTGGAAGTAGCCATCAGAGGATGGGTACATGGTGGTCATAAAGGGATGGACATGGTCAGAAACAATGCTCAGGTAGGCCGTGGCATTTAAACAATGCCCAATTGGCACTAAGGGGCCTAAAGTGTGCCAAGAAAACATCCTCCACACCATTACACCACCACCACCAGCCTGCACAGTGGTAACAAGGCATGATGGATCCATGTTCTCATTCTGTTTACGCCAAATTCTGACTCTACCATCTGAATGTCACAACAGAAATCGAGACTCATCAGACCAGGCAACATTCTTCCAGTCTTCAACTGTCCAATTTTGGTGAGCTCGTGCAAATTGTTGCCTCTTTTGCCTATTTGTAGTGGAGATGAGTGGTACCCGGTGGGGTCTTCAGCTGTTGTAGCCCATCCGCCTAAAGGTTGTGCGTGTTGTGGCTTCACAAATGTTTTGCTGCATACCTTGGTTGTAACGAGTGGTTATTTCAATCAAAGTTGCTCTTCTATCAGCTTGAATCAGTCGGCCCATTCTCCTCTGACCTCTAGCATCAACGAGGCATTTTCGCCCACAGGACTGCCACATACTGGATGTTTTTCCATTTTCACACCATTCTTTGTAAACCCTAGAAATGGTTGTGCGTGAAAATCCCAGTAACTGAGCAGATTGTGAAATACTCAGACCGGCCCGTATGGCACCAACAACCATGCCACGCTCAAAATTGCTTAAATCACCTTTCTTTCCCATTCTGACATTCAGTTTGGAGTTCAGGAGATTGTCTTGACCAGAGCCACACCCCTAAATGCATTGAAGCAACTGCCATGTGATTGATTAGATAATTGCATTCATGAGAAATTGAACAGGTGTTCCTAATAATCCTTTAGGTGAGTGTATTTTGATTTACAATAAGGTATTTGATCATTTATGTGAAGCAAATGTGAATTTGATTGTAGTTCCGAGACAACACAATCAGATGTAATTATATATCAACTGAGATCTGTTAGATGAAATGTGAACTACTCTTTGAGAGTGATACTTCAACATAAGCCAACTATCCTAACTCATGTGTAATTGGAACAGTAACGGGAAATAGAAAATTGTGTTCTTCTGTTGTTTTTATAATTTTGCTATTTGTTGGTTGCTGAACCAACTATAAAAAAGAATGGAATTATTGTTCTACACTAGCAGAACAGAAGCACCAGAAGTGTTAAAAGTTTTTAATCTATTTAGACAAAGGAAGCAGAAAGACATTGGAAATATAGGTTTGAGTATTTGGTAGGACTGGGTTCTAATGAATTAACGAGATGCGACAAACTCCTTGAGAAAATTAGTTGCAACTGTACAGTACACAATCAGAAATATGTCCATTACATTGGTTCGTTGCATCTCGCTGATGCATTAGAACCCAGTCCTAACCTTAACACAACCAAACACTCAAAACCTATATTTCCAATGTCTTTCTGCATCCATTGTCTAAATAGCTTAGAACAGTTGTAAACAGTAACAGTATCGTTAAAACATTAACATGTCTGGTGCTTCTGTTCTGCTAGTGTAGCAAAATAACAATTCCACTCTTTTCTATAGTTGGTTTAGTAACCAACAAATAACAAACCAACACAAAGAACAGAAGAACACATTTTCCCATTACTGTTCCAATTACTCATCAGCTAAGATAGTTTGCTTATATTGAAGTATCACTCTCAAAGAGTAGGTCATGAAAAATTCTCTGTTCACCTAACCAGATCTCAGTTGCTATATAATTTACATCTCATTGTGTTGTATTGGAACTACAATCAAATTCACCATTGTTTCACATAAATGATCAAATAACTAATTGCCAATCAAAACATGTCACACCATCTCCAAGGTCAGCTAACATAACTGTTATTTAGACTAATTTCTCTACAAGATGAAACTCAGTGTGAAGTCTCTTCTTATCATCCTAGCACATCAAAGACACACTGTAATCCTGTCATAAATCATGACCCCCCCCTTTATGCCCTATCTCCCCAGAGCTCACCCTGGAGTGGGTGATGGTTTACTAACCTAAGGATAACAGACCCTAGTCTTGAAGAATGGTCCCCTTATCAATTAGGGACACATTCCAATATCATAGGACAGAGTGGTGTTATCTTGAGGCCAGACAATAGCAAGCAAACCTTTTTGTCTCAACATACACCTCAAAGAAACATCTGTTAACCATTAACATTCCAATGATTGCCTACTATGACAGAAATTAAGTACATGTCTATAAAAATAATGAAGAGTCATTGAATATGTACATAAACATGAAATTGACACTTCCGGTTCCTTCACGTTAAAACCAGAATAATGGACACCAAGTATTCATTTTTAGAATACCCAACTTTGATAATGTCACCAGTAAGTCTGTTTCTCTTCTAAAGAGTTCAAAACAAGTCAAACAGCCCCCCACCCCACAGACTGGTGTTTGTGTGAGTGAGTTGAGCACTCCAGGGGGTCTGTACTTCTCTTTACAATTTAGACTATGTAAAACTTCTCAACTTGGTTTTCTAGAATAGAACTTGATTCAGAATTACTTTCTCAGTATCAATTAAAACATAACAAAACTTAGCAAACATGTAAGGAATAACAAAATGTGTTCGCTGCACCATTTTACCCACTTATTCCATAATACATGAGATTAATATGATTACTTCTAATCAAATATCAAACAAACTGAACAGTAACAATCCCATAGTCACTTATTAATCCAATCAAATGTGTTATTTTTTATCTAAACCAAGTACAAACACTGAACAGACATGCTGACAAGGGATGCTGATTGTAACACATGGCAATTTTCTGTTATAACTATGGAAACATAAAAACAAAATTTTTCACCTAACTCTTTAAATATTTTTTTAAAAGTTCAACTCTTTTTCATTATAGATAATAAATGTATACACCCCCCCTGCTTTCACGACAGAGTCAACAGATAATGACTCCAAGCGTGAAAGCAGAACCATTTCAGGACGGACATGAAAAGAAAATCGATAGTTGGGAGGAATCTAACAGTCATTCAGTAAAAAGTCGCTAACTGAAAATCTAACAAAAACAAATATGCAAATGATAAAAACATCCACAAAGAAAATAAATAAAAAAACAACTGTGCCACAGGGTGGCTTGTGTGAAGAAAAAATAATCCATAAAACTTATAGACAAAGGTGACTTACCCAGTGAAACAACCCCTAAATTATCATATCAAAATGTGCATTTCCACAGGCAATGGCCAAACTAATGACCACACAACATCATGACTCAATCAACCTCCTAAAGTCTAGGGAATTTTCTCAACTTAGATGCATGTCTATGTTATTCAAAATAGTGGTGGTCAGCCAAAATCATTACTTTCATGTATATGTCATGCAACGACATCAAGATTGTTCTAGCAATTAACAATGTTGGAAGACTTCAGGTCTCCACCCTTACTACAAATATGTTTAAAAACCATACACTTCGACAGAAAAGCCATGCACGTAACGTGTGATTAACACACTTTTAAACATACATGTTGGGGAAATTACCACAGGTGAGAGCAGGCAGAACACTTGAATGAAATAAACTACTTTGATTTGAGGGGGAAAGGTTGATAAAGGCCTACCCAGGGGGTCTGCCCCCTTTCCTGGAGCCAAGGAAAGTTTCCCCACAAAAATGTGACATGGTCTTCAGACTGTCTGTACAATCAGTGAGTGATCCCCAGGATACTCCAAACTAGATCTCTAAACACAGTCACATCAATCTACCCCATCTGTCAGTTTACCAGGCTAGAATTTAAACCCCAATAATGAGCTTCAGGCGTAGGTCTGAAAACACAAATATTATCCCAGGTATCATTGTTAATACAAACAAAGTGAAACTACATTATTTAACCAAAGCCAGTTGAACATTTAAAATAGGACGTCTATTACGGGTTTATTTATTTGGGGAATAAACGGGCTTTGGCTATTTTGTCCTCTGTTGCTTGCAGGCCATGATTATATTGGATGCAAATCCAGTCGACATGGGAAACAGCGTTTTCCTCAACGTTAAAGACTAACGCCATGTTCTGCATTCTGTTGATGTATTAAGTTAGAGACTCCTCGGATGATTATGTTTGTAAGCATTTGACGCGTTTCTCTTAAGTCTGAAGGCTGATTTATAAAATATGTAAGACTAAAGAAGAAATTGAAGAGTAAAAGTGGAAATGCAGGAGGGAAAAAATATAATGCTTTCTTGGCTGTCCGTGCACATAAAACACAGTGAAACCAGCTCCAATTTTGGCGAGGACATAAGGTGAGTTCAGTTTTATTAATTGGCAAATTCATTGTTGATTACTTCTACTACAAAGTTGGCTAAATGCTGAGGGAGCTGTGGTCTTCCTCTTCTTCATTCTCCTAACCCTTGGGGGCTCTGTATAAGGTAGTTCTGATAACATTTAAGAATCCTAACTATACAGTGTATTTAATTAAAACATACCACAAAAGGTCAATGAATCTGTAACAGAGGTGCAACACAGCAGAAAGATCAGACTTCCTCCAAATGGCCAGTAATCATCTGGATCTGTTCCTGGAGGGGACACACACAGAGAGAAAATATTATATTATTTATAGTTCATTTTAAATAAACACTGCTGGACTTTCAGTGTTGTAGCATTTTCCCAAACAGCTGCAGCAAATAGTGACTACGTTTTAAATGGAAAAAACAACTCAAGAATCCTCAGGTTCTCAGCTCTGCACTGTGGTCAAGCAAACCCACACCCACAGATCAAGCGGTGTGTACGTTAACACAGCTCCCAGCTAAGAAGCTACAGGGAAGATTTCTGCTAAACACATGGTGTAAATGACAACTTTTCAGGTCAATGTGGCTTGTCTGGACTTTTGAAAACTTGGATTACGATAGACAAGCTGTATGAAGGCCTTTTTATGTTTTTGTAAAGTAGTTTTTTAACTTTTGAAACAAAGCCGCTGTTGACTACAGATGTTTGGGAGGATGCGGAAAGCTGTTGTCATGTGAAACACAGAGTGTTTTGTGAATTGAAAAAAATAACCTGACCTTGTTTTAGAATGAGGGTTAGGTAATGACTGATTTTTAATTTAAAGTGAGCTATCTTTGTAAACAAACGACATTTACATTTTCTATTTAAGTTAAAGGTTTTTACCCAGAAAGGATGTTAAAGTCGGTAAGGGTTAGAGTTAGTTAAAGTGGCCTTTGGACTGCAGAGCTATTTCCTGGATAACTTTGGGGAATGACCAGCCAACTTATATTACTGCGCACTCCCATTGTGTTACAAATACTACTGGCCAGCATGATGGAAAAGTCATAGAAAAGGGTGAAAAGTCATAGAAAAGGGATTCATGTTTATGTGTGGAATGGAATTCATGTTTGTGCCACTATGTACATTTTCATATTTGAAAGAAGTTGTTTAACCATTGTTAACCATTTGGCATCACTGGATTCATACACAGCATATAGATGAGTACAGTATTGTTTGTCTTTGTGCTGACAAACTGGCAGTACTATGGCCACTAGTATGCACCTTATACATTCACAGTCTTTATGTCAGGATAACATGAATACTCACTGGCTCCTAAGATCTTGTGGCAGGAGACTTTTCATTTCCAAAATGTCTGGTCCATGAGGGGAAAACACACAGACAACAAAGAATATTAGCCAGTTTACTGTTGGAGACATAGACATGCAACAATATTAATCAACAGCCTCACACATACATTAATTCTTACATAATATTCTTATTATGACTGATGTGAACTTGGTTTCATTCTCTCTATGTTTTGCCTCTGCTTGCCTACCTGCCCCTGGGTTTAATGCTGCACCCCAGCAGCCGGTGATATCTTGTCACTCCTGGTTCTTCAGCCTTCTCATGATCACACAGGTGATGCACAACTACAGGTTCTTTGCTGTGTGAAGTACAGATGGAAACAGTGAAGAATATGGTAAATGGCTTGTTCTTGCATATATAGTGCTTTTCTAGTATTATCAACCACTCAAAGCACTCTACAATACATGTCAATCATTCACCCATTCACAAACTGATGGTAGGCTCTACCAGGGTGCCAACCCATAAGGAAACTCATGAGGGAGCCCTAATTATTTACACTCTCACCTAGATAAGGAACACCAGATGAGAGATAAGGATGGTAGCTATGATAAGCCTTCAATCTCATTCAGTCTCTCAGACTGATCAGGATGTATTAGGCAAATAGTGTGAATCATATATATACCTCTTAAACATTCAAATATTGCTTCCTTAAAATGTTTTGTAGTATAGGCTATATATTGTTTGACTTACTTTTCCCTCTGGCAATCATCACCTTGCCTTGATGAGCATCTCTCTGGAATTAAAATTATATCAGTGAATGTATGTATTATGTAAACAGTAAACACGTACATAGAACTTAACATACATTTACATTCATTGAAACTTAGACTGCTCGTTACCCTATATACTGTTCAGGTCAAAATGGACCCGTTTTGACATTAGACAGCAGTGAGACAGACCCCTGCTGTTCTTCAGAATCAGAAATACTTTAATTATCCCAGGGGGAAATTACTTAAAATTACTCGGGGGGAACCTTGAAACAGTGAAATAGTAAAACAGCATTGGAGTGATCATATATGGTGCACATAAGAAGGTCATACAGAGGTCAGAGGGTGCCTTGACAGAGCAGCTCACCTGCAATGTAACAATATAATCTAAAAATAGACTACCGGTAATTGCAATCAAATCAATGTGTGCTTGTATTTCTATACTTTTGAGGACCACACCTTGACAGCCAACCTTTACTGTGAGGACATTTTTCACTGTGAGGACCTTTTTGCTGGTCCTCACAATAAAATTGCTTCAAACTCCTAGCATGACATCCTATGGTCATAGGCATTATGCTGTACAAGTATCATCAAATGTCCTCATGTCAATAGGGGGGACTCAACAACTGTTTTTTTTAAGTGCTCTATGGCTCCCCTGTAGTACGGGCCGGGTATTGCAATGGAGTGTTTCCTAGTCACTGGAAGGAATTTTCGGATTGGACAGTACTTGAGCTTCGGGGGATTTTTGTGATTGGCTAGAAATCACACGTGATTAATGTGTGGAGGGTTTCAGCTTTGTTTACTTGAGTACTGTAGCACTTCTCAAATCGCATACTTTATTACGCTAGACCACAACGCCTGCGCAGTAACAGGAGTGGTTTTAAGTCAGTTATCGACAACCAATATCGATAGTTATTCTATCCATTTAATTCACAAATAAAAGAAAAATGAACGTTGTTGTGCCATGAAATTGCTTTGGCAGTGTAAAGTTCGTCTTCAGTCTCTCTAGCTATTTCTCCATTCTCATGACTATTCCAAGTAGCAAGATAGTAGGCCTTTTATTGACTAATAAGCTATAAAACGGCCGGTGGCAAAAGGCAAACAGTTCATCGATGCTATTTGTGGTTGAAGTAAACTTAATAAGAAACGTTAATCAGTTACACAATGCTTAATGGTCTAGCTAAATATTCAAACTTGGCGTGATATGTGTGACAGAATTATCTAATGTTGAGACGCAATTTTCTGACGAAGTAGTATGTCCCAATCGGTCCCAATACTGGCAGAGCTTACTATATACTAAACAGTACGTACTTCATTATTCGCGAATTACATACTTGTAGTATGCGATTTGAGAATTAGGGGTGTACAGTAATCGTATGCGATTCACGGTTAGGTACGATTTCGGTACAGTAGAAAAAGACAATTTCGATTTATTTAAATGTATTATGAAGTTATGAACAGTGGCTAATTGGCCATAATTATAACAAAGGACGGGACATAAAGGGTTGGCTTGTCGTTTGCGTTCGCTGTATTTATTTACGAGGCGGCATCACATTTGCTAGTTTACTTTAGTTACTAAGTTACGGCTCCAAAATCCGTCCGGGGGAAACTGAGTTTAGAATGTAGTTCCGCAAACAAAAAAGTAACGTGCCTGGTTAAAACTACACTATATTCATTCGGATTACAACACGTACCGAACCGAACGTCCTGTACCGAACGGTACGGATACGTGTACCGTTACACCCGTTATGTTGGCTAATGATGAAGCTAAATAACTTAATCTATATACATAAAATAATATTTGCATTATACTAATTAAATATGGATACAACAACATTTTCTCGTCAAATTCATTCATTATTTTGCCAGTTTAGCACTTTCGAAATGACTCATTTTCGATTATTATATTACAAATGTTTTAAAATAAATAAATAGATTTAGTAAAATATTACAGCACTCAGTTTAAGAGAACTAAGGCTGCATATTAGCTGAGCTGCAGAGGAGTGTCAGTTGGAAAATGATACATTTTGCACAATCTCCCCCAAAAAAATGCTGTTTTGGTGGAGTTAACTTTTGTCAGACCTGCATCTTAGAATCAATTAGTGGATAAATCTGTTTCACTCATCTTTATCTCTTACAGTTCAATTCACAAATTCATGTTTTAGAATATTGTCATGAATCAATTAAATAGGCATAGTACTCCTGCTTCTCAAATGTGTATATACTTTTTTTACTCAGCAATTTTAGAATATATTATTGAATTTGTTCTCCAATTTGTCTTTTTTTAGAAGTAAATGACAGTATACTTGACTAAGGAAACTCAAGTTCCATATTTGAGGAGCTAAGAGGACCTGACTGTCAGTTGGAAAATGATACATTTTGTTACATGGGACTGGACAATGAGGCAACTGCCAATCACTGCCAACCTGCCCTTCCCCCCTAGTGAGGCTCCAAGTCTTTTCACACCCCAGCCTTCCCTTTCCTCAACACCATGTTGGTTCCACAGATTCATGTTATTAATGTCAAGTTCTGATCTTACCACCCAAGCGTGCCGCACAAGCCCTGAAAAGTGAAGCCAAAACGTCTCGATCGCCCCCTGGTGAGTGGTCCCAGTATAGGTCATAAATCCCGCCCTCCCCATGTTATTCAATGGGACGCGAGACCAACTAAACAATTAAATTACCCTTCAAATATATTTTTTCCGAAGCTGGTTTCTGTCATTTACTGTAGTTTGTATCACCCTAATGTAAATTCAAGAGTTTGTTTTTAAAATAAGTTTGTTTTTAGTTAGTTATTTAATGCTCTAACAACGGTGGTGTGACGTCGTGATTCACAGCTGTGATTGACAGCTATCTGAGCCGAGGAGCCACTGAATCTTCGGGGGACTGAGGAGATTGGAACTTTACATTTAATCTCTAAATTTCTATAATTTCACACGGACATAATGGGTTGTTCTGCAGTACATTGTGCTAACCGATCTGGCATTTCCAATCGATCTTTGAATTTTTTTCGCTAAGTTAAATTTTTAAGCTATTTAATTAGTAAATAAATGTACTGGGCTAGCTAACGTTAGCTAAAAGACAACAAGCCTCGTTAATAGCCATGTTAATAGCTAGCAGGTGATCGTTAGCTAGAAGTTACCAATTATTTTTGTATTATGCCTATTCTAAATTAAGGTTAAACATGATGTAAGTTAGGCTATAACATATCGTCTAGGTTTAACAAGCAAAGGTTGTACTGTACTTGGACTTGCGATTGATTACGGTATGCGCATTCTGCGAGGGAGAGTGAGGGCGCGGCACAGGGGTGGGGCCGTTGATTTCGCGGCTTTAGGGCTTTACTTCCTTCTCGCTACTGCGCATAACTACTGCGCAGAACTGGTCCCAAGATCGCTATCTGCGCAGACGCAAGTCCAAGATGTCAGCGCCGTGTCAGGACACTGGTGGCTTCATTTTTCACCAATGGAAAAGAGCGAAAGGGCGTCGTCCATTATATATACAGTCTATGTTACCACCTGACAGCTTCAGGCAGGTGCTATAGATTTGCCAAATTCTGACCCTGCCATCTGCATGTCGCTACAGAAATCAAGATTCCTCAAACCAATCTACAATTCTCCAGATTCAATCAACCTAAATTTTCTGTTATTTGCTGACTAGAGTGAAACCTGTTGGTGACTTATGCTGCTGTAGCCCAATCTCTCCAAGGTTGAACTTGTCCACAAATGTTATTTCCCCTACCGCTGCTGTATCTTGTGGTTATTTAATTTAATGTCACTATCCTGTCAGCATTAACATATTTGTCTCTTCTCGGACCTCTCTAAATAACAAGACATGTTTCAGTCTCAAAACTGCTGCACATACTGGATGATTTTTAGGTTTTTGCATCCTTCTCCATAGACTGTAAAAACTACTAACGTCTGTGCTAACCAATTAAACTGTCCATGTGTAAACATATGCTCCACAACAGACAGGAAGTTCTCTTAGCATACATGGGCCTAATGTTGGTCAGAATACTCTTAAGGAAAGTCCCACTCCAGCATAGTCTGTGTCCACACATGATTTTGTTTCTTCAATAGTAATTTCATTTTCTTAGGAAATTCTGGGTTTGAACAAATCACCACAGTCAAACTGGTTGGTACTGACTTTAGTCAATTGGTAGATGGACATGCTGTGAAGGGGGGGAATGGCTAACAAATGCTTGTGGCTAGGCTATCCTTAGTTTGGGGCTAAAACTAGCTTTGGCAAATCACGTTCAATACAAATGTGAAAATGTTTAACCTATACATGTCAATTTGCAACTTTATTATGCAAAATCCTATTAACTGAGATTCACACCGGTAATGGTGGTATCTTTGAATCCAGGGTATGTCAGTTAAGGGTGGGGTGTGACAATAGGTAAAGAGTCTTTGGGGGGAGGGCAGGCTAGCCGTGATTAGTGATTGTCTTGTTGTGCAGTCCCATGTAATAAAAAACACTGCTCAAAAAAATGAGGGGAAAAGTAATCATCACAGTATAGCACCAAGTCAATTAAACTTCAGGGAAATCAATCTGTCAAGTTAGGAAGCATAAGCGATTGTGAATCAATGTCACCTGTTTTGGTGCAAATGAAAGTGAATAGAATGGAAATAGAAATAGAATGGTTTTGCAGGTGGTGGCCACAGACAATTGCTCTCCTTATCCTTCCTGACTGATTCTTCTCAGGTTTTGTGTTTTGCTAGTGTCCTTGACATTACTGGTAGCATGAGGCAGTACCTGCAGCTCCTCCAGGATGGCACATCCATACCGTTGCAAGAAGGTTTGCTGTGTCTCCCAGTACAGTCTCGAGCATGGAGGAGATACCGGGAGACTGGCCGTTACACAAGGAGAGCTGGACAGGGCCGTAGAAGGGAATCAACCAAGCAGCTGGACCGATATGTGCTCCTTTGTGCGAGGAGGAACAGGAGGAGCACTGCCAGAGCTCTACAAAATGACCTCCAGCAATCTACTGGTATGCATGTTTCTGACCAAATTGTAAGATGAGAGCAGATTCACACTGAGCACATGTGACAGATGTGAAAGACTCTGGATATGTTGTGGTGAGCATTATGCTGCCTGCAACATCATCCAGCATGACCGGTTTGGCGGTGGGTCAGTGATGGTCTGGGGAGGCATATCCTTGGAGGGTCGCACAGAACTCCATGTGCTAGCCAACAGTACCCTGACTTCTGTTAGGTACCGGGATAAAATCCTCAGACCCATCATCTGAATTAACTTGAGAACCTCTGGGACATAACCTATCAGTGCATCTGATGCTGCCAAGAAGCGAGTTCAATTGTTTACTTTGATGTTTGATGCGAGTTAAAATCCAGCCCTCAATTGGTTGGTGATTTTGGTTTCCGTTGACCATGTCATTTTGTTCTCAACAAATTATACACAATGTACAGTAAAGATTGTGATCTTTAATATATATTTCCTTAATTGAGCCCCGATTTAAGTGTTCCCTTCATTTTTTTTGAGCAGTTTTATATCAATTTCAACTGACAGTCAGATCTACTTCAGCACTTCTAATATGCAACCTGAGTTCACTGCTCACATTGGAAGCTGTAGTACATTCCTCCATTTTAATTATTGAGTTATGTATTTTAAAATGTTTGTAATAGAATACATTTAAATTATATGAATTTATATTTTCTGAAATGATAAGTTGACAAAAATGAATACATGCATTTGACAAGCAGTAGGGTTATCCATAATTACTTACACCATGTTCTGGCTATTCTGTCTGTGACTTCAAAGTGTAATTCACTTGTATCATTCAAGGGCTAGCCCCAGAACTTGCCAAGAAATATTGTGTGGACACAGACTAAGCTAGAGGGGAACTTAGCTTTACCTAGTGCCAAGGTCAGTCCATGGTTAAGTAGTGTTGTTTAAAAAGGCCTCACAAGACAACAGCACCAGAGCCCTCAGACAGGTCTTCAGTGCTATGCCTGGATGGTTTGAGATAATCTCCAGATAAGGGGTGCAAGCTTGAAAGCGTATACATGTACATACTCTGAATCTATGCTCTTTTAAGTAAAATACTGTACCCATTATACAAGATTTCAGCATTTATATTGCCTTTATTATGAACCAACCCTTTAAATATTGCAGGCCTCAGAAAAGTAAACCCTATAATAAACAAGATCTTAGGTGTTGGAGGAAGTGGTTTGGTGAGCATGTCAATTAAGTCGGTTTTAATAACTCTAAATGGTGTGAAGTTTAATGTTGAACAAATGACGCCTCAAACATCACCTTTAGGCGGATTTGGAAATTAAATCCAAATTGAAATTTCACCAACAGCTACTAAACCGATTTTATAACTTAAAAAAATTGTGTTATTAGCTACCGGAAATGAGGAATACAGAAAAAAACGATCTCAACACGTGGGAGAAGATGAACCGTTTACAAAAGAGAGTTGAACTTCTTCGAACGCACCATGCAAAATGTGAACATTATTACACCCAAAGCAAGAACATAAAAAATGCTACGGAACAACAAACAAATCGGGAACTGCTGAAAAAGGTAAGAATTCACAGCTTTTTTGATTATCCTCTGAAATACTAAAATAAGGTTTTGTTCACTTTTTAACTGAGCATATTGTCTGATTCACATTTTATTTGACGATCTTCCTGATTGGCCAGGGTATTCATATAAATCCTTATCAAGTGAAATACTGTCTTTTCTGCGCCAGCTACAATGAAGTTAAGGCGTCTTCGTAGTAATGTAAGTGATCAACTGATTTTAGGCTAATATATATATAGGTATTTGATTAGAGGCAGTGGCATCACTGGAAAAAAAACTGCCACCATAGTTTTACTTAGATTATCATATACAATCACAGACTAATTCAGTTTGTTTTCTTAAATGTACATTTAACAGGTGTAAATTGCTTCATTATTTCTGTCTGCGATGTTTTTTTGTGGATATACTGTTATAAACACATCCAGATTTAGCTAATAAATTCACTCTGCGCAGTGCTCAAACTGCACCAGAATCACGCGTTTGCGGCATTTGAAAAGTCTATAGGCCAGTCGCATGATTTTTAACATTAAAGGTCTGGATATGTGCGCGGATAAAAAAAAATATTTTATTACGTTCTGCAAGAATTATATCTGTAGAAGAATGATCAGAAATGCAATGATTTTCAGTTCCTTGGCTAGTTTTAACAATTGCTCTTTTTTGACGTTAAAATTCCAGAATTCCGGCCATATTGAACAGCTATGGCGTATGTTTTAAATAGGCCTAACCATATACTACCCTACATTTAAACAGTACTTAAACACAAACGCTATGATCCAACACATTTCTATTATATAAATTAGTCAACAGAGTAAACTCATTACAGTCTTTGAAAACTGAGCATATGTAGGCTAAATCTTGAGCCTGATCGTAATTATTTTTGATTCCAAAATCATGTTTACAATATGAATGAGGGATTTTAAGGACAATGTTAGTAAAGTCTCAACAAATACCATGCAAATAAAGTCCGTTTCTATAGGATGTCTAGCCCTTGGGGGCAGAAGAGCGTTTGACAGCTCTGCGGATTATTCGCGTCTACTCTGATCGCCAAAAGAAAAAAACAGCGTGTGTAAAATATTTTGACTAATATTCTAAGTCGAATTTCGTAATTTCTATCCATATTTCTTAATTAGATCATGCGTATTAAATTGTATGAATATACATTTATGTTGTCCAATTGCATAACCAACGTTGAAACTCGTTTTGCTACTTAAGGAAGGCTATTTAAAATGACTAGTCAGTAATATTTGCAGCGGAGCGAGAGGTGAAATGTCACGGTGCGCATGGAACGTAATTGTCATTGCTTTGCGGTTGCGTTTTATGAAGAGCGTTTGTTTAACATTATTGATTTGTGATAGTTCTGAAGCCAAACAACTGCACTGCTCCAGGCACATTTTGGTTTTAAGCCAAATGAACGAGGTGAGCCCAATAATGCAAACACTGCATATCTTATGAACCATCTCCGGATCCACCACAGATATTTTTATTATATTATTAGGCTACACTATAATAATGGCTACCTCATTCAGTTTTCCTCCAGTGCACATTTAGAATGCCATTTAGAATTGCCATTTGTACCCGCACAACTATTATCACGCTTGTAACATACATTATACTTAATACTTATAAATGTTCTGCCCTCCTCTATTTGCCTTAATTGCACATTTAGTATTGGCATTTTTTGCACATCTATACATTCCACTGGTAATATATATGTACTTAATACTTGTACATTTTCTGCCCTCTTTTATTTTGCACATGCTAACAGCATTTCGTTGTAGTGTACTTGTACTAGTTCAATGACAAAGTTGTAATCTAATCTAATAATGGCATAACATTTACAATATAAACCAGCCAATTGTTAATCCCAATTATTTGTGCAACAATTAATCGCCAGCTTAAATGTCATAATTGTGACAGCCCTAACTACAACAATAAAATTAAACCAATCGCCTTGCTATTGTTGATTAAATTAAGACATTAGCCTACATAAAATGTATGTCTCTTTGCATTTCAAGCCCATCAAATTAAATAAGGAGGAGCAGGAGCTTGATGCATTTCTGTGGTTACATATGAAATAAATTACATTGCCTAATATTGTGTAACCTATGTATTTGGCATATCAATTTAATAATCAATTCATGCATAATCAATTTATGTATTTGACATATATAGCACCTGACATTTTGGCCATTTATATTTTCATTTGCCAGACAACTACACGTGATACCAGCGAAAAGCCGGCATATGCAAACCCTGTTTGCAATAATGGGGAACATGCAACTCTGTGTTCTTGATTCTGAGAGTATTATTGTATTCTGTTCGGCAAGGAACATCACAATAGGAGAGTTATCCCATCTCGATTTAATAAACATGCTATTTTCCAATGTACTCCGTTTATTAAATTCTATATTAATTTCATTTTAGCAACATGCTGAGTAAGACCTTCCAGAAATTGTCAGTTGCGCTTCATTTCCATTGATCTGACCATGGCAGGGACAGTAGCTTCATTTATTGAGTCACCTTCCAGTGTATAGGCATTTGTTGTGTTTAGTGTAGTCTACTAGTGTTCATCCTATTAAAGCAACATCTTAATTTGTATGTAATATAGTTTATTTGCACTGATAACCTTTAAAAAAATATTCTCTTTGGCATCTCTCCACTCTTTTTAGGTGATGGAGAGCAACATCAAACAATAGAAGGTGTGTATTCCGTCCAATGGGATGTATATGGGTTAATTACAAGTTTGTGTAATTACAAGTTTGGGTATATTGTGGACCTACCCAGGGGACCCTTTCGTGGCTTGAGACTTAGGGTGTGTAGTCTTAGGGTGTAAGTTGCCCTACTAGGATACAGACATTTAACTGTAACAGGATGCTGGTCCTAGACTAATATGTCTGTTTTTAAAGGTCACACAGTACTGTAATGTTATTGTAATGTATTGTAATGTTATTATAAAATTTAATAACATTACAAAGTTCACCAGAAAGATTGATTTGTTGCGTGTATTCTCTTTTCTACAGACTGCAGTATAACATGTAATTATCTCCTGAGAGCAGTTTGTTTTAGCAATCACACAATTTGAAATGGTGATATTATAACATAACTTTTACAGAAGATATTTTTACAGCAAGCCCAAATAATCTGTGTTACAAAGTTCATGTTTTACAGGATCTATCAAGCAGAGTGTTCCAGAATTTTTTCAATAGTTATTGTTTCACATGTAATCACTAATTCTTATTTCCTTATTGTAATGTTACAGGAAACATGGGAAGAGGAAAGTTTTTCTGAGAGAATTTCTGAAGGTGGTGTATCAGATTATGTGCCAGAGGAGAGCGCCTCTGAAGACTCATATGCTACTCCAGGCAAAAAGAAACTTGCTGGTGGAATTGAACTATCCAGCTGTGCTAAACTTACAATGAGTGCAAAGACAAGCAAAGTCTTTCCAAGCACATCCACTGAGGGTAAGAAAATGTTGTCTGTCAAAAAATGCAACAATCAGGAGGGTAAAAGGAAATGGGACAAAAAGCACTACTGTATTTATTGTCAAAAGCCCCAGAGCAAAATGGCAAGGCATTTAGAGAGGAAGCACAGTAAGGAAGTGGATGTTGCATGTGCTATAAGTAACCCAAAAGGCTCAAGAAAACGTCTTTTATTACTTGAGCAAATTAGTATGTTTGGGTTTGACTGTGGGTTCTATCATTTTTAATGGGACTGGGGATAATGGTTTTCAACCTGTATACCTATTGTGTACCTATAAGATGTGGCTTGACCCGGTACCTTATGGGGATTGGCTCAATTTCAAATACCAAATGTATTGTGCATCATACTCGGACCAATTAAGAGAGACCACACCAGGGTATATGGTGTATCCATTGTCAGTTAGCCCCCACTTTCCATCTCGCACCTACTTAAGATACTTACCTTTATAGCCTGATGAAGACCATGCTATGGTCGAAACGTTGCTACTTCTTGTAAATACCTATTGAAGAATTGAAAATAAAAAAACGAATCAGATCATCACAGAGTTTTTTCGCTTTCATTTGATTTTATTAAAGTTTAAAAAGAGTAAGCTAAACAATCCGGTTGTTGCAACGCGCCCACTATGGCTAACTGGCGACGGGAATATTCAGACTACCAGCGCTCCTACACGGACGACAAGTTTGCACGGCGCAGACCTTCATACTCTCCAAGGAGACAGGTAAAGATGGATTACCATGACCATCCCCGCAATTATGGAGACTGCAGCTACACGCAAGTTGTACGAGAGGGATGCCCACGTACTGCCAGACCTCCCGCTAGCCAGTTTGCGCCACGGAGCTACACCAGCGCTCAACGGGCACACAACCACCGCGAACCACGGCTGGAAGACGACCACCTTTACGCCCGACGGAGAAGAGGTTCCAACTACCGCCGACCGGGACGTCAACCGGCTCCCTCCGCTTCCAGGGTACGTGATCAACAATGGGGACGACGGGGACCAGCTAGGAGGGTCTCGCCGCCTAACAAGCCCACTGTAGACGAGGCTAATTTTACCCTGAAAACCAGGGCAATATTCAGACTTATAAAAGCCACTCACCACCTGGCTAACGTTACGGCGGACCAGCCGCCCGCCTCTATTACCAAGATGATGAATCATTTGGCTACCTCCATAAAACCAGCAGCCCCTACGGCGCTAACGCTATCCCACATTCAGGGAAACGCCATGAACTGGTCCCACACTACACTGATCATTTTGAGGGACCACTATCAGGAGGACATTGATAACATAACACAAGTTCTAATCCAATTAGAAGCGTGGGACTGGGCCCGCAACCTGGACATTGCCTCAAAGTGGGCAAAGAATCAATTTGGCCGCAGACTGAGGACAACCACCTTGAAACAGGTACGGGAGACCCTCGGACAAAAGGTAACCAGCCCGACCAACGCACGTCCCACTGCACAACCAGAACCAGAGGCACAGGGAACAGCGGCGTCTTCAACACCCCCCTACCATCTCCCTCCTCTCTCCCTTCCTCCCCTGTCCTCCCAATTAACTCCCTCCCCGCCCGCTCTGCTTCTGTCATATCTCTCTCACAGGCACCCAAGGAGCAGAGAACCAGGAGGGTCAGCATGGCGACCATCCCCCTTCAGGGCCCCTGTGTGGCGACGGGAGAATGCACAATTCAGACATCAGATGACGAGGAGGAGACACGGCCTGTCACCCTAGTTCCTGACACAGCTCCCCCCTCCCCTCAAGACTTACCACAGGTGGAGGTACATTCGCATCACCCCCCCATTCTCCCCACACCACCCCAGACCATAACAGCGGCCCAGACCAGACTCTCTTTTAGTAGGCCTGCTATGATCTCCACCCTGGTGACCAGGAGGCCCTTCCGACACCTCAACACCCTGAATAAGATGAAGGACTGGAGAATCCACCACAAACAGAAAACCATCATCATGGGGGACTCGAACGTCTACAGGATACCCCCCTTCACCTACCAGTACATCCAGATTGACAGCTACCCCGGGGCCACCTTCAGACATGCAGAGTCCATCCTGGCCAAATCCCAGGCCTCCCCTACGGTCCAGAAACTCATCCTGGCATTTGGAATCAACAATAAAGCACAGAGCCCGGAGAAGACCTCCATCAGACAACTACAGGGTGCCATCAGAATGGCCACCAGGGCATGCCCTAACGCCCAGGTACTGGTCCCTCTAATTAATTTCTCCCCAGATTTACCCAAGCGAGAGAGGGACAACCTTACCAGACTGAATGACTATATCTCCCAGCACCTCCTCGCCATCCCGAAACTGCCAGAGGAACTCTTCAACACGGAGAAAGACAGAGTCCACTGGTCCCAACACACGGAGAGACGCCTCCTTGACCATTGGGTGGCGTACCTAAACCCTAACCCTAACCCTAGCAATGAGACGGGGGACAGGTATGTCTTTAATTTGTCTAAATGTTTCACCCCTACAGGGGCACAACTCTCTCTGTTATGCAGGGGACTAACCTTTATCCCTGTAGTGGACGGCCACAGCAGCCTAAAAACCAGGAGCCAGATCAGACACGATATTCAACAGTGCCACAGGAGGCTCAGGCTGGCCGTCTACTACAGGGACCAACCGGACTCCACACCACCTCCATTCACTCACAGGTCGACCTGGGTCCCTCCCAGAGATGCTATGCCACCCAGTGTACTGAACCTGATCTCCTCAGACTTAGAGTACTTCCATAATGAATTTCGGACTAGTAGGTTGAAACCAAATTTAAACCCATGGGAATTAGAAGCACATAAGGCCCTAGTAAACAACAAAGATATTATCATTAAACCAGCAGACAAGGGCAGTGCCATTGTGATTATGGACAGGGAGCAATATCTCTGGGAGGGATACAGGCAACTACAAGACACCACATGTTACACAAAGCTGCCTAAACCCATCTACAAAGACACCATCCCCATGGTGGATAAAATCCTCAAATCACTTTTCACAAAAAGGTTCATTAACCACAAACAACTCCTTTACCTACAGGGGAACTCTGAACCCAGGGCCAGGCTATTCTACATGCTCCCCAAAATCCACAAGCCCAGACCCTCATGGAACAGAGCCGGGGAGATTCCCCCAGGTAGGCCAATAGTATCAGACTGTGACAGTGAGACTTATTACACAGCGGAATACATTGATTCCTTTTTGAACCCTCTGTCTGTCCACCACCCCAGTTATGTCAAAGATACTTACCACTTTGTACAGATTGTCCAAAACCTTGTTATTCCAACTGATGCCCTCCTATTTACAATGGATGTCGACAGTCTATACACAAATATAGACATCCAGGAGGGTATTCAGTCCATCAGGAATATATTCCACAAATATCCTGATGCCAAAAGACCTGATAAGGAGCTACTTCAATTATTAGAGATCAATCTGGCCAGAAATGATTTTGAATTTGACAACAACTATTTTCTACAAATTAAAGGCACTGCCATAGGCAAGAAGTTTGCTCCCGCTTATGCCAACATTTTCATGGCTGAGTGGGATACTTCTGCCCTGGCTGCCTGCCCAAAACGTCCTACTCAATTCTACAGATATCTAGATGATATATGGGGTATCTGGACACACTCCAAAGAGGAATTCACAGTCTTCCTGAGCACCCTGAACAGCCACAACCCCTCCATCAAAGTCAAATCCACTAGTAGTGATACTGCTGTAGACTTCCTGGATACAACAGTATACAAGGGCCCCAAATTCAATGAAACTGGCAAATTAGACATTAAAGTGTTCTTTAAAGAGACAGACACTCATGCCCTACTATACAGATCAAGCTTCCACCCCCAGCATACCTATGCAGGTTTACTTAAATCTCAATTATTGAGATTTCATAGGATATGCACGAGGAGGGAAGACTTTGAATTGGCTACCCAAACTCTCTTTTCGGCTCTAATCAATAGGGGATACACCCACACTATGTTTAGAAAAGCACTCAAATCATATTTAGACCCCAAACCTCAAAATTTAGACACTCTACTGCCAGTCATTGCTACCTATTCGCCACACACGGTTCGGCTGCTCAGGGTGCTCAGGAACAACTTCAACCGATTTTACCAGGAATCAAACTTACTCCCTGATCACAGCCTGATTGCGGCCTATAGGAGAAACAAAAATTTACAAGATTCACTTGTCAGAGCCAAAATTAGGCCCCTCTCGGCTCCTAAAAGAACCACGGGTAAAGACAGCTTTTACAAACATAAAACATGGGCCATCAACAACTCCACAAAGGAGGTCTACAAAACACAGGGGGACACCAGTGCTCTCACCAAGAATTGTGTCTATTTAATTAGTTGTAAACACTGCAAACTGCAGTATGTAGGGGAAACTAGGAATAACCTACTCACCAGGTTTACCCAACACAGATACAACATCACCAGGAAAAGGAGCACTGGAGTCCCCCTCACTCAGCACTTCATAGCACAGGGCTGGGACTGCCTGGAGGCTGTGGTCCTGGAGGCCAACCCCAGGTGGTCCACGGCCCAGAGGAGAAGAGCTGAAAAAATTTGGATTGCCAGATTAGGCACGACACAACCGCTGGGACTGAATGAGAGGTGAGGGCCCGGGGATTCCCTACAGGACTGAGTTAATGCATTGTGGACGCTGCCTTCGGCAGCGCCACCCAACTTACCTTCTCCTAACCCTAACCCTAACCCTAACCCATCTCTCTCTCTGCCCCCCCTCCCTCTACTCTATCCTCACCACAGGTACAGAGGGAACCGAGGACATGCAGAAAGCCCAGAAGAGGGACCCAAAAGACCCACCTCCCCACAGAGAAAGGGGTCACAACACGATCCTCTATCCCCCCTACTCTGCCTACCCCCCTGGAACTGAGTAATTCCTCAGACTATACCACAGATGAGGACTCTGACCTCCCTGCTCCTCCTGTTACACGGAGGTGGAGGCCTACTATTCACCCCCTCTGCATTCCACCTACACCACAGAAGATGCAGGGCTCAAAACCTAAAACTGCAAACCTTATACTCACCCCAAGGGTCAGGTTACCGCCTACAACACCAAAAACTACTGTTTAAAGATGTATGCCCTTTGACCCCTGACAAGTATACGGCTTACATGAATGCTTTTAATGTGTTTATGCCTCTTTACCCTTGTAGGGACACAGCTCTCTCTGCTGCAAAAAGACCATTAGGCCCAAATGAGGGGAGAGGACCTGGAGATGCTCCACGGAACTGAGTTAATGCGTTGGTGGGTCCCTGCGCTCAGCAAACCCCCTCCCCCATACACAAACCTAACCCTAACCCTAACCCTAACCCTTATCTAACCTTAACCATCCCTGCTCCTTATCTAAACTTAACCGTCCCCCCTGTGCCTAACCTTAACCTTCCTGGGACTTGCACAGAGGTATGGAGCACTCACCAAATTAACCTGACCCTAAACCTTAACCCTAACCCAGAGGACCCCACATCTAGCCCTAACCATTTCTAACCCTAATCAGCCCCTGCCCTTACCTAACCCTAACCACCCTCCCCATACCTCACCCTAACCCCACTGGGGGAACAGGTTATCCCTAATTACAACCCAGCCCTTAATCTTACCCTAACCTTAACCCATTGAACCCCATACCTAACCTTAACCCTATATCCTGGAACCCTTGACCCTGACCCAAAACCCTGCCAGAATTACCACTAGGCCCATTCAGGCACCACATAAGGGGTATTCCTATTGTAGCCTACTTTTTGACTATTATTTCCTTATTATTTTGGCATGTTTCTATTACTTTGTCACATCCTTGGGTCATTATAACCTTGATATTTATTGATTATTAATTACTATTCATTTAATTATTTTTTATTATTTCCAGGGAGTTTTTTATAGATGGGCCTTCAAAACCTGTTATTTTTTGAAATTGCATTGTACATGTTTAATACTTACCTATGGGAGAGGAGTGCATTTGATAGAGTATAGGGATTGGCCGAATTTTCAAATTTCAAATTGTAAGTGTATTGTGCATCACTGGGGAGCCAATGAGATGAGACTACGCTAAGGTATATGTTGTGTCCACTACCGGTTAACCGGCATTCTCCATCACATACTTACCTGATACTTACCTTTAGCCTGATGAAGACCACGTTGTGGTCGAAACGTCGCTTTTTTCTGTAAATACTTATTGGAGAATATACAATAAAAGAAAAAGAAACAGTTATCACGGAGTTTTCTCATTTTATTTGATTACTTAAAAAGTGAAGTTTAATATTCGATTATTGCAACGCGCCCACCATGGCTAGCTGGCGAAGGGGCTACACGGACCACCACCACCACTCCTACGGGGCAGACACCTTTACGCAGCGCAGACCCTCGTACTCGCCAAGGAGACAGGTACCCAGAGATTACCGTGACTATCCCCAAAGCTTTGAGCAACGCAGCTACGCGCAAGTAGTGCGGGAAGGGCGCCCACGAATAGCTAGACCTCCCGTTAGCCAAGTAGCGCCACGGAATTTCAACAGGGCTAACCGGGCGCATAGCTACTATGTGCCTCATCGGGAGCACTACCATCCTTCCACCCGGCCTAGAGGAGGTCCCATCCACCGCCGTCCAAGACGCCAACCAGCTCCCAACGCTCCTGCAATGCGTCGACCACAGCAACGACGACGGGGACCGACGAGAGGAACCTCACCGCCTAGAGCACCCACCGTAGAGGAAGCTAATTTCACCATTAAAACCAGAGCCATATTTAGGCTAATAAAGGCTACACACCATTTGGCCAACGTAACTGCGGACCAGCCACCCGCTTCTATTGCTAAGATGACGGCTAACTTAGCTACCTCTATTAAGCCTGCTGCCCCTACGGCATTGACGTTGTCCCTCATCCAGGGCAACGCTATGAACTGGTCCCATACCACCTTGATCATTCTAAGGGACCACTACAAGGTGGACATTGAAAATATCACGCAGGCTTTAATCCAATTAGACCATGACGGTCCCCATATCGGACTGGTCACCCGTGGGACAACAGGACCTCAAAAGAGGAGAAGACACCCCCCTACCAGTACCATCTCCCTCCTCTCTCCCTTCCTCCCCTATCCTCCCTGTTCTCTCTCCCCCCGCCCGCTCTGCCCCCACACCTCCTCTCCCTCAGGCACCAAAAGAACAGAGGGCCAGAAAGAGCAACGCTACGGCCACCACCCCTCTGCGAGGCCCCTGTGTGACTATAGAGGAGTGCATCATCCAAACGTCGGAGGAGGAGGAAGAGGAACCACACCCGGTCACCCTGGTTCCAGACACTGCTCCCTCCTCCCCCCGGGTCTTACCAATAGTGGAGGTACATGCTCACCATCCTCCTATCCTCCCTACGCCACCACAGATGGTGACGACGACCCAGACCAACCTCTCCTTCAGCAGACCGACCAGGACCTCCACGCTGACCATCAGGAGACCCTTCCGGCACCTCAACACGCTGAACAAGACCAAGGACTGGAGGATTCACCATAAACAACAAACGGTCATCATGGGGGACTCCAACCTCTATAGAATACCCCCCTTCACCCACCAGAACCTGCAGATCGACAGCTACCCGGGGGCTACTTTTCAACATGCAGAATCCATTCTAGCCAAATCACAGGCTTCCCCCACAGTCCAGAGGCTGATCCTAGCAATGCCACCCAGTGTACTGAACCTGATCTCCTCAGACTTAGAGTACTTCCATAATGAATTTAGGCTTGGCAGACTGAAACCAAATTTAACTCCATGGGAAATGGAAGCACATAAGGCCCTGGTAAACAACAAAGATATTATCATTAAACCAGCAGATAAGGGCAGTGCCATTGTAATTATGGATAGGGAGCAATATCTCTGGGAGGGATACAGGCAACTACAAGACACAACATATTATAAGAAGTTGCCCAATCCCATATTTAAAGACACCATCCCCATGGTGGACAGAATTCTTAAATCACTGTTTGTCAAGAAATTTATTAATTACAAGCAACTCCTCTACCTGCAGGGGAACTCTGAACCCAGGGCCAGGCTGTTCTACATGCTCCCCAAAATCCACAAGCCCAGACCCTCGTGGAACAGAGCAGGGGAGATTCCCCCAGGTAGGCCAATAGTATCAGACTGTGACAGTGAGACTTATTACACAGCGGAATACATTGATTCCTTTTTGAATCCTCTGTCTGTCCACCACCCCGGTTATGTCAAAGATACTTACCACTTTGTACAAATTGTCCAAAACATCACTATTCCAACTGATGCCCTCCTATTTACAATGGATGTCGACAGTCTATACACAAATATAGACATCCAGGAGGGCATTCAGTCCATCAGGAATATATTCCATAAATATCCTGATGCCAAAAGACCTGATAAGGAGCTACTTGAATTATTAGAGATTAATCTGGCCAGAAATGATTTTGAATTCGACAACAACTATTTTCTACAAATTAAAGGCACTGCCATGGGCAAGAAGTTTGCTCCCGCTTATGCCAACATTTTCATGGCTGAGTGGGAGGCTTCTGCCCTGGCTGCCTGCCCAAAACGTCCCACTCAATACTACAGATATTTGGATGATATATGGGGTGTCTGGACACACTCCAAGGAGGAATTCACAGTCTTCCTGAGCACCCTGAACAGCCACAACCCCTCCATCAAAGTCAAATCCACT
Source organism: Esox lucius (assembly GCF_011004845.1). NCBI lineage: Eukaryota > Metazoa > Chordata > Actinopteri > Esociformes > Esocidae > Esox > Esox lucius. The sequence continues at coordinate 32,480,593 of NC_047589.1, forward strand.
AGTAGTGATACTGCTGTAGACTTCCTGGATACAACAGTATACAAGGGCCCCAAATTCAATGAAACTGGCAAACTAGACATTAAAGTGTTCTTTAAAGAAACAGACACTCATGCCCTATTATACAGATCAAGCTTCCACCCTCAGCATACCTATGCAGGTTTACTTAAATCTCAATTATTGAGATTTCATAGGATATGCACGAGGAGGGAAGACTTTGAATTGGCTACCCAAACTCTCTTTTCGGCTCTAATCAATAGGGGATACACCCACACCATGTTTAGAAAGGCACTCAAATCATATTTAGACCCCAAACCACAGCTTATAGACACTCTACTGCCAGTCATTGCTACCTATTCGCCACACACGGTTCGGCTGCTCAGGGTGCTCAGGAACAACTTCAACCGGTTTAACCAGGAATCAAATCTACTCCCTGATCACAGCCTGATTGCGGCCTATAGGAGAAACAAAAACCTACAAGATTCACTTGTCAGAGCCAAAATTAGGCCCCTCTCGGCTCCTAAAAGAACCACGGGTAAAGACAGCTTTTACAGACACAAAACATGGGCCATTAACAATTCCACAAAGGAAGTATACAAAACACAGGGGGACACCAGTGCTCTAACCAAGAATTGTGTCTATTTAATCAGTTGCAGACACTGCAAATTACAGTATGTTGGGGAGACTGGGAACAACCTACTCACCAGGTTTACCCAACATAGATACAACATCACCAGGAGAAAGAGCACTGGAGTCCCCCTCACTCAGCACTTTATAGCACAGGGCTGGGACTACCTGGAGGCTGTGGTCCTGGAGGCCAACCCCAGGTGGTCCACGGCCCAAAGAAGGAGGGCTGAAAAAATTTGGATTGCCAGATTAGGCACAATACAACCGTTGGGACTGAATGAGAGGTGAGGGCCTGGGGATTCCCTCCGGGACTGAGTTAATGCATTGTGGACGCTGCCTTCGGCAGCGCCACCCAACTTACCTTCTCCTAACCCGCTCGCACTGGTCCTGGGGGTCTCTCTGGGTCCTCTCCTCTCCAGACCTAAGAGGTAATGGTATTAATTACTACTAATTGAATACACTGATATCTACATAACACAACTGATGGACTTACCTGATTGAATACACCCACCTACTATTAAACTGGAACCTAAGGAATAACACTTCCACATACTTACCTGTCAACTCATCACCACACTATATACACAACTCTCACTAAGATACTCACCTGCTGGATACTTACCTGCCACGGATACGGATCCCAAATCTACACCTTCAACAACACCTTCATGAGTCCTGGTTGCTCCCTGCAATAAAGAGAAAAGTACTGTGTATCTTGTTCTTTGACAACTGATTGGTCATACCTGTTTAACCAAGGTTCTACTGTTCACTGGTATGAGAAATGTCTATTTTATTAAGTTGACCTCTGACCTCTACATGCTTTCAGAGTCTGTTCTCTAGTTCATCTCATTACCTCTGAACTTTTTGATGTACACAGTTCTAACATTCTATTCATAATGTTCATAACTATGAATAACTATGGAATATATACTCTGTGATATCTGTTTAAGGCTTTCTTTTGAATAAGTGTTTGAAGAATATATGGAGACTGCTCAAACTCTGTCACACCCTGCTACCCCTGGTACTGTCTTCCCTCACAACTAGGGCCTTACCAGTATGCCTGACCTTAACCCAGGGCCCCATATCAAATCTTAACCATCCCCTGCCCTTACCTAACCTTAACCGTCCCCCCCATACCTCACCTTAACCTTCCGGAAACACACATAGAGGTAAGGAGCAGCCACTCAGTTAACCTGTCCCAACACCCTAGCCCTAACCTTAACCCAGAGGGCCTCATACCTAACCCTAACCTCATCTAACCCTAGTCAACCCCTGCCCTTACCTTAACCGTCCGTCCCATACCCCACCTTAACCATACTAAGGGCAACAATAGGCCCTTTACTACAACCCTGCCCTTACTCTTAACCCTAACCTTAACCCAGGAAACCCCATACCTAACCCTAAATTCTATACTTTAGAACCCCAGACCCTGACCCACAACCCTACTATGGAACTACTAGGCCCATCTAGGCACCTCAGATGAGGTTTTCCTATCTCATTATTTCTTTTTTATTTTTCATAATCTCATTGATATGCTACTGGGAGTATGGAGTTATTATTTCATTATTTTATCCCTATAGGGGACTTAAGATATGGGAATGCAAAACTGTTATTTTTTGAATTTGACTTGTATATTTCTAAATACTTACCTATGGGATGTGACCTCACTGATTAAATTAAGGTGATTGGCCAAAATTTCAAATTTCAAACGGCAAGTGCATCTTGCATCATACGGGAACCAATGAGGTGAGACCACACCAGGGTATATGTTATGCCCACTGATAGTTAACCGACACTCTCCATCTCACACTTACCTGTTACTTACCTATAGCCTGATGAAGACCACGGAGTGGTCGAAACGTTGCTTTATTTTGTAAAAACCTTTGGAGAATCTACAATAAAGAGAAAAAGAATCAGATCATCACAGAGTACTTTCGTTTTATTTTATTAATTAAAAAGTGAGTTTTATAATTCGGTCATTGTAACGCGCCCACCATGGCTAGTTGGCGAAGGGAGTATCCGGACTACTACCACTCCTACGGACCGGATAACTCTACGAGACGCAGACCTTCGTACTCCCCTAGGAGACAGGTACATAGGGATTATTACAACCATCCCCAGAACCATGAGCAGCGCAGTTACGCGCAGGTAGTACGAGAAGGGCGTCCGCGCGTCACCAGGCCTCCCGTTAGCCTACTAGCGCCACGGAGGTTTGCCAGGGCTAACCGTACACATAGCTACCATGAACCACACCGGACACAAAACTACCCCTACACCCAAGCCAGAAGGGGTCCCAACAACCGCCATCCAGGACGTCAACCGGCTGCTGCTGCTCCGGAGGCACGACACCCACAACAACGACGACGGGGACCGACGAGGAGGCCTTCACCGCCTAGCACACCTACGGTACAGGAGGCTAACTTTACTCTTAAGACTAAAGCCATATTTAGGCTAATAAAAGCCATGCATCACTTGGCTAATGTAACAGCGGACCAGCCACCCGCTTCCATTTCAAAAATGATGACCAACCTAGCCACCGCTATTAAGCCGGCTGCCCCTACGGCACTAACATTATCCCTCATCCAGGGAAATGCTAGAAACTGGTCCCACACCACGCTCATTATTTTGAGAGACCATTACAAGGAGGACATTGACAATATTACACAGGTCCTCATTTAATTAGAGGCCTGGGACTGGTCACAGAACCTGGACATTGCTACAAAATGGGCCAAAAATCAATTTGGCCGCAGATTTAGGGAGACCACCCTGAACCAGGTTAGAGAGACCCTTCGGCAGAAAGTGGTCAAACCGACCACCACTCACCCCACGTCAGAGCCAGACACAGAGACACGGGATACGGCAGCAACCCCAGCACAGGTCAGAGACACCACTCCACAGCCGACGACCTCGGCTCCACAGCCGACGACCTCGGCTCCACAGAGACCTCTCCCAGCTCCTGCCACCTCCCATCAAATAGAGAGGGGCACCATGACAACCCCCACCTCAGACTGGTCGCCCGTGGGCTACCAGAGCAGCCATCAGGGAGAGGACACCCCCACACCAGCATCCTCCTCTCTCTCTTCCTCCCCTGTCCTTCCTATCATCTCTCTCCCCGTCCGCTCTCCTTCTATACTGTCCCCTTCACAGGCACCAAAGGAGCAGAGGGCCAGGAGGACGATTGTAGCAGCCACCACACCGCGAGGTCCCTGTGTCACAACAGCCGAGTGCACAATCCAGACATCAGAGGATGAGTCGGATGAGGAGGGACCACAGCCAATCACACTGGTCCCGGACACAGCTCCCCCCTCCCCTCGAAACCCACCACTGATAGAGGTACACACTCATCATCCCCCCATCCTTCCCACGCCGCCACAGACGGGGTCAACGACACAGACCAACCTCTCCTTCACCAGACCTACCAGAATCTCCACACTGGTGACCAGGAGGCCGTTCCGGCATCTCAACACCTTAAACAAAATCAAAGACTGGAGGATCCATCATAAGCAAAAAACTGTTATCATGGGGGACTCAAACCTTTACAGAATACCCCCCTTCACACACCAGGACCTCCAGATAGACAGCTACCCCGGGGCTACCTTCAGGCACGCAGAGTCCATCCTGGCCAAGTCACAGGCCTCTCCCATGGTCCAGAAGCTCGTCCTGGCCTTCGGGATCAACAACAAAGCACAGTGTCCTGAAAAAACATCCATCAGACAACTACAGGGGGCCATCAGGATGGCCAAAAGAGCATGCCCCAACGCCCAGGTACTGGTTCCTTTAATTAACTTTTCCCCAGACCTGCCCAAAAGGGAGAGAGTCAACCTCATCCGCCTGAACGAATACATCTCCCGAAACCTCCTCGCCATCCCTACACTACCAGATGACCTTTTTGACACTGAAAAGGACAAGGTCCACTGGTCCCAGAACACAGCGAGGCGTCTCCTTGACCACTGGGTAAATCACCTAAACATGTAAGCCCCGTGAACCCGAGTCAAGAGACGGGGGATAAGAATGTGTTCAATTTATCTAACATGTTTACCCCTACGGGGGCCCAACTCTCTCTCCTATGCAGGGGGCTAACCTTCATCCCTGTAGTGGACGGCCATGACAGCCACAAAACCAGAAACCAAATTAGACATGATATACAACAATATCACAGAAGACTGAGACTGGCCGTCTACTACAGGGACCAACCGGACTCAACACCACCTCCCTTCATTCACAGGTCGACCTGGGTCCCTCCCAGAGATGCTATGCCACCCAGTGTACTGAACCTGATCTCCTCAGACTTAGAGTACTTCCATAATGAATTTCGAACTAGTAGGTTGAAACCAAATTTAAACCCATGGGAATTAGAAGCACATAAGGCCCTAGTAAATAACAAAGACATTATTATTAAACCAGCAGACAAGGGCAGTGCCATTGTGATTATGGACAGGGAGCAATATCTCTGGGAGGGATACAGACAACTACATGACACCACATATTACACAAAGCTGCCTAAACCCATCTACAAAGACACCATCCCCATGGTGGATAAAATCCTCAAATCACTTTTCACAAAAAGGTTCATTAACCACAAACAACTCCTTTACCTACAGGGGAACTCTGAACCCAGGGCCAGGCTGTTCTACATGCTCCCCAAAATCCACAAGCCCAGACCCTCATGGAACAGAGCCGGGGAGATCCCCCCAGGTAGGCCAATAGTATCAGACTGTGACAGTGAGACCTACTACACAGCTGAGTATATTGATTCCTTCCTGAACCCTCTATCTATCCACCATCCCAGCTACATAAAGGATACCTACCATTTTGTGCAAATCATCAAAAATCTTACCATTCCACCTGATGCCCTCCTATTCACAATGGATGTGGATAGCCTCTATACAAATATAGACATCCAAGAGGGCATACAGACCATCAGGAATATATTTCGGAAATATCCTGATGCCAAAAGACCTGAAAAAGAGTTATTAGAACTATTAGAAATTAATCTGGCCAGAAACGATTTTGAATTTGACAACAATTACTTCTTACAAATTAAAGGCACTGCCATGGGTAAGAAATTCGCTCCTGCTTATGCCAACATCTTCATGGCTGAGTGGGAGGCTTCTGCCCTGGCTGCTTGCCCAAAACAACCCACTCAATTTTACAGGTATTTAGACGACATTTGGGGGATTTGGACACACTCCAGAGAGGAGTTCATAGTCTTCCTGAGCATCCTGAACAGCCACAACCCATCTATCAAAGTCAAATCCACTAGCAGTGATACTGCTGTAGATTTTTTAGATACAACAGTATACAAGGGCCCCAAATTCAATGAAACTGGCAAATTGGACATCAAAGTGTTCTTTAAAGAGACAGACACTCATGCCCTACTATTTAGATCAAGCTTCCACCCTCAGCATACCTATGCAGGTTTACTGAAATCTCAACTATTGAGATTCCATAGGATATGTACGAGGAGGGAAGACTTTGAATTGGCCACCAAAATTCTATTTTCGGCACTAAAAGAAAGGGGATGTTAGAAAACCATGTTTAGAAAAGCCCTCAAATCCTATTTAGACCCCAAACCTCAAAATTTAGACACTCTACTGCCAGTCATTGCCACCTATTCGCCACACACGGTGCGGCTGCTCAGGGTGCTCAGGAACAACTTTAATCACTTCAACCAGGAATTACTATTGCTCCCTGACCACAGCCTGATCACGGCCTTTAGGAGAAACAAAAATTTGCAGGACACGCTTGTCAGAGCCAAAATTAGGCCCCTATCGGCTCCTAAAAGAACCAATAAAAAGGGCAACTTTTACAAACCCAAGACATGGGTCACTAATACCTCTACAGGGGAGGTGTTTAGAACACAGAGGGACACCAGTGCTCTCACTAAAAATTGCATTTACCTCATTAGCTGCAAGCATTGCAAGCTACAATATGTGGGTGAGACTGGCAATAGCCTGCTCACCAGATTCACCCAACACAGGTACAATGTTGCCAAGGGAAGGAGCACTGGTGTCCCTCTTACTCAACACTTCATGGCACAGGGCTGGGACTGCCTGGAGGCTGTGGTCCTCGAGGCCAACCCCAGGTGGTCCACACCCCAGAGAAGGAGAGCTGAGAGACTCTGGATCACCAGACTCAGCACAACACAACCGATGGGCCTGAATGAGAGGTGAGGGCCCGGGGACTCCCTACAGGACTGAGTTAACGCATTGGTGAGCGCTGCCTTTGGCAGCGCCACCCACCTTACCTTCTCCTAACCCTAACCCTAACTCTACTATTCACCCCCTCTGCCTTCCACTCACACCACAAAGGAAGACGCTGAGGGTAAAACCAAAGACTGCCAACCTCATACTCACCCCAAAAGTCAGGATATCGGGGTCAACACTCTAGACTGTTATTCAAACATGTAAGCCCCTTGAACCCTGATAATAATGCGGGGAATAAGAATGCTCTTAATGTGTTTATGCTTTTTGCCCCTACAGGGACACAGCTCTCTCTATTGCACAAAGACCATTAGGCCCAAATGAGGGGTGAGGACCTGGGGATGCTCCACGGAACTGAGTTAATGCGTTGGTGGGTCACTGCGTCTAGCAAACCCACCCCCCTTACACTCACCTAACCCTAACCCTAACCCTATTGATTCCTTTTTGAACCCTCTGTCCATTCATCATCCAAGCTATGTAAAAGACACTTACCATTTCGTAGAAATTGTCAAGAACCTCACTATCCCACCTGATGCCCTCCTGTTCACTATGGATGTGGACAGTTTGTACACAAACATAGACATCCAGGAGGGTATTCAGTCCATCAGGAACATATTTCTTAAATACCCTGATGGTAGGAGGCCTGACAAGGAATTGTTAGAATTGTTAGAAATCAATCTGGCCCGAAACGATTTTGAATTTGATGGACACTACTTTTTGCAAATTAAAGGCACTGCCATAGGCAAGAAGTTTGCTCCCGCTTATGCCAACATCTTTATGGCTGAGTGGGAGGCTTCTGCCCTGGCTGCCTGCCCAAAACGACCAACTCAATTCTATAGATATCTGGAAGATATTTGTGGCATTTGGACACATACAAAAGAGGAGTTCACAGTTTTCCTGAGTACCCTGAACAGCCACAACCCATCTATTAAGGTCAAATCCACAAGTAGTGACACTGCAGTGGATTTCTTGGACACAACAGTCTATTAGGGCCCCAACTTTAACAATACCGGCAAATTGGACATTAAAGTTTACTTTAAGGAAACAGACACGCATGCCCTATTGTATAGGTCAAGCTTCCACCCCCAGCATACCTATGCAGGCCTACTCAAATCTCAACTTTTGAGGTTTCATAGGATATGCACGAGGGAGGAGGACTTTCAATTGGCTACCAAAACATTATTTTCGGCACTAACCACAAGGGGCTACACCCACACCATGTACAGGAAAGCCCTCAAATCAAATCATATTATAAGCCCTGCCCACACCAGAGCTCCCATTCTTCACCTGAACCTCGACATGTGAGCATCTCTGCCAGCACATCCAGATCCAGTGACTCTTCTCCACAAGCCCACAACTCGCAACCCATTGAGCTGGATGCCGGGACATTTCCCCGCTACCTCTCCATCCACCACCTGCAGCCTTTCCAGAAGTTTATTTCAGTTTATTTTCGTTTTATTCCATTTATTTCATTTTATTTGATTCTATTTCATTTATACTTTTCTTTTTTCAATTTTTTTTTCCCTCCTCTTTCTTCTCCCTGCCGCCTGACGAAGTCAAGCAGACAGAAACCGGTCGCGGCTTCAAGTTTTCCCAGGCCCGTTTTAGGTGTTGCCGTAAGGTAGGCGGGTTCCACCCGGGCTAGTGGGATCTCTCGGCCCATTTTTCATTTTTTGCTAACAGTTTTCATTTCCTTTGGTGCTCTACCGTGTTCTTTTTGAATTTTGTAAAAAACATTTTTTTTTTTCATTTTCCCACCGCTATCACCCCCAAAAACTCTCTCCCTTTTCCTTTTATTTCCTGTGTTTCCCCAGGTCGCGGGATGCCCCGTCCTGACGACCGACGGACCCGCTGGGACCCCTCCCCGCCCCACCTACGCACCACGGCCGGCTGGCCGTCCCCCACACGCCCCTTCGCCCCCCGAGGACCCCCGCTACCTCCCCGACTGGCCCGCTACCCACCGGCCCCATATCACGCCACATACCTGGATACAACCTACGACCCCAGCCCCTACCGCGACCCCCTGAGGGACCACCACCAGCCCCACCACCGCCCCGCTCACCTCTACCCTTTACCCCTCCTGCCCACTCCGGACCCCCGGGACGCCTGGTACCGCCCTCCGGCCCCAGCCAGCCCCCCTTCACCCCGGCCACCTTCGAAGTGCCAGCGCCCATTCCCCCACACACACACCCCGCCCGTGCCACAGCCCCTCATCCTGGCCTCCTGGCTCACCGCCGCTATGCGGCGCGCCCCGCCCCCCCCTACCACCGCGCCCCTCGCAGTCCACCGCACCCCGCCGCCCACATGGTACACAGGGCCCTCCGGTACCGCAGGGACACCTGCCCCCTCGTCCTCAGAGCCTCCTCCCTCTTCCGCAAGGCCAGAAGGACCCCAGCCCGGACCAGATAGCCGTCCCACCACCCACCCCCCGCACCCCATCGCTCCACCCCACCCAGAGACGCCAGACCGAAGCCCCTCGCCTCGCAACCCACCACCCTCCCGGACTCCAGCCCCCCCGCTCCCTGCGTCTGCCCCAAACACCCCACTTGGGACGCAACTCCCCCGCCCCCCCGACACGCTACAACTCCTCACGCCCACCGGCCCCCCCCATCCCAGTCCACCCCCCACCCTGCTTCCCCCGGAAGCCCCAGGAAGCGGCCTGAACCCCGGAGCCCCCAGCCGACCCGACGCCGTGCCCCTCGCTGCCCCGGCCCCCACCCGCAACCCCCCAAGGCAATCAGTGCCCTTTCTACGTGGTTGGAAATCAACCCAAGGCCTGCTCACTGCTAGCCCAAAGGACCAAATCTCCCCTACCTATAATACAGGTTGCACAAGGAGACATTGGGGCACAATTCCCCTACTGTCAAAAAACAAACGAGACATCTTTCTCACATTTAATATACAGCAATAAGGCCCAACCTCAATTGCAGATTTTGACTATAAGGTCCAACTGGTTAACATTTTAAACAAACATTTGGCATTTTTAATGGCCCACCATAAATGGGTGAAGGGCTTCAGGAAGGGAAGCAGACCCACTGGGATGGCCTCTACCAACCTTTCCCGGTACATCAGAGTAGCCTATTACTAAGGGTTACATTTGAGTGTTCAGACTGGTCTCATCTGTGGTAATTTCACCAACACAAGCATATTCAGTTTTGGGATAATCAAACATTAGGTGAAAGCTAAATATATTTTCCTCTCAATAGCTTAAATGTTGATATTTATGGTTTTGAAACATATTTGTAGTGAGGTTAGAGACCTGAAGTCATCCCCCATTGTTAAGGATTTGTACACTCTTGGTGTCGATGTGTGAAATACACATGGAAGTTGTGATTTTGGTTTTGGCTGACCGCCACTATTTGGTGTATAGACATGAATCAAAGTAGGAAAAATTCGCTAAACTATAGGAGGTTAATTGAATCATGATGTTTATGTTGTCACAAAGTACTTTGGCCATTGCCTGTGGAAATGCACATTTTGATATGCTAATTTGGGAGTTGTTTCTCTGAGTGAGACAACTTTGTCAATCATGAGCGACCGTGTGGCACATTTGTTTTTTTTTTGTTTTGTTTGTGGATGTTGGGTTTTATAATTTTCAAATTTGATTTTGATTGATATTCTGTTTGCGACTCTTTACTGAATGATTATTAGATTAATCCCAACTATCGATTTTCTTTTTTTCATGTCGGTCCTGTAATGGTTCTGCTTTCACGAATGGAGTCATTTTCCATTGACTCTGCCATGAAAGAAGGGGGGGAATGTATGAAATGATTATTTGTGATGAAAAATACTTGAACTTAAGAGTTCAAAGCGAATTGGATTGGTACTTAACCTTTTCACGCGTTTCAAATATTCCTTACCGTCCCCCAGCGTGAGTTTTTTTGCACGTGACTTCAGTACTCTCCAGCATTGGAACTCACGCCAGCATTTGAACAGTCACCTTGCTAGGTAAGGAACACTACATGCATTGGATTGCAAGCTTCTCTCGTTGACTCGAATTCTAAGAGCTGCAAAAGTTGGTTGATTTATAACTGTAGCTAGCTGGAAAATGTCAGCTAACCGCTAGCAAACGTCAGCTGCCCGCTAGCTAACAAATCGTGACCAGTAATTCAGTGCAGTGAAAATTAATAAACTATATAAAATGCATACAAAGGGGAGTGTAACTTCTAGAAAGGTTTTGCAATGGTTTTGATCGGTAGTAGTCGCTAATATAATTTGTTTTTGTGCAGAGATGGGGACAAGTCACACATGGTCAAGTCCAAGCAAGTCTCAAGTCTTAACCATCAAGTCTCGAGTCAAGTCTCAAGTCACAGTTCAGATAAATCAAGCAAGTCAAGGGTTCACCCTAAACAAGTCAAGTCGAGTCCTTATAAGTTTCAAGTCAAGTCAAGTCACAGTACTAAAGAGATGAACACACACACACTGTCCTCTGTTTCTGACGTGCGCTCGGTGCGCAGCCCGATTTCAAACTGCTGCGTCCATAGCAACGCGCTGTTTTTCATGGCAACGGTCTGTTATCAAGAAATAACACGCATTCTGCACTGGAATTCAGCCAATCCATGTAATAAGGGCTAATAATAACAACCTTATAAACTAATTATTGTGACTGAAAAACTGCCTAATATGTAATTACGCTGTAATTATTCTTGTCTGTATGAGTAAAAAAAAGAAACTATTAGAAATGTTTAGGTGCTAGTAATCACATTGGCGCCTCCATGTTAGCCTTTCATGCAGTAAAGTTAACTGTTATGGTGTAAGCACAATGCTTTTTAGTTTCCACACACAGTCCACAAACACTTGAAAGATAATACAGGGCAATTTCAGCGTTATGGACATGACATTTGCAATCAAAACATAAAATATAAATTCTCAGAAAATGCATTTAATACCAATATATTTAAATGTCTGTTTATATGTCCATACTCCCTTAATAAAGGAGTACAGACATTAGAAAAATATCAATCTACACATGCGTTTTATATTTAATATGAGGGAAATACACATGCGTTATGGACGTGACAAAAAAAAGACGCGAGTTTGTGGGAGACAATATACTTTGTTGAAATTCTGTGAATTAAAATGCACAAGCCAAAATAAATAATACCAGCCGAATGGATGAGTGTCGGCTCTCTATAGAACATACATTATTTATTTTATTTTAGTTTTAAAAAATCAATTTATGAGGAAAAATGGACGTTACGGATGTGACTTCTTTCCGTTATGGACGTGACCGTTCCGAAATCATCACTTGGCTGACGCTGGAAAACTTGAACAGAGACCTTTTTGTGTGTCTCTTTTTATTTGAAACAACAAACATCTGAGACATCAGTAAGGTAAGTCTGCACAATTAATCAAATTTAAACTGAAATCACCGTGTTATAGATTAGTTCACGCATATCTCTCATGCTGCTAAACTGTAACCGGCATGTGAGCATGTTCAAAACTCAATTCGGGCATGATATTGCTTGCTTGATAATGTGTTTTTATCATCAAGGTGTTTACTTTAGACCCCAAAAGAGATGGAATTGATAATGCTAAGATACATAATCATTATATATGCAGTTTATCATATCGATATTCTCCGGAGTTAAGAGCACCGGTTTCCCCTCATTCCCGTCAGTGAATTGAAACGCTGTCTGATTGTAACAGTGTGTTGGCCTGTGTCTATATAGAACAAACAGTCTGGAGAGCGTTTTTTTTTTTTTTTGCATGCAAAAAAGCAATCATGTCAAAATGATCGCAATATTATGTTTTGTGTCAAACTAATCGCAATGTTTATACCCGTTTTGCGTTGTTGAATGCGCAATCGTGCTTTAAAATAGCCACATTATTGCAAAATTAGCTAATGCATTGAAATAATAATTGAAATGTTATTGTCTTAAGTCAAAATCACAATGATTATTTCATTTCATTAGGCCCGATGGGTTTTTGCAACGTTTATATTGGTTTGGATGTCAGGAGGATCAAGACGATCTGTGTGAAAGAGACGCCCAAAATACTTACCAATTACTGCAAATAAAGTAGAGATTTTGTCCAGAAATCGCAGATCTACAATCACCACAGAAATAACTGCCTTTGACCACAGAGGGCGTGCGCGGGAAAGAAAGTGAGTCATCACAGAAGGCGCGTCTCATATTTCTCTCTCTCTCTCACACACGCGCACGCACACTCCATGGTACTAGTATTAATTGATTTCTAAAAAGTTCTGATGTACAGAAATAAAGATCAATTTAATATATGTGTGGGTTTTTTTTAACAGTAAAATGATGAAAGACCAAGGTGAGTTTAAATAAGTTTGACTTCTTTCCACTCCATTTCAAGCAATAGATCGATTTATATTGTAAAGTTGATGAATTTATCTTTTCGTATTGATTTAATCAGAATGCTTCTTGATTGCCTTTGTTATGTGTCATTATATTGCTTGAAATAAATAAATGAATGAATTAATTAAACAAATATGCGCTGGTCAAATCATGCATGATTTAATGTGAAGCGTCCGTAACGGTCACGTCCGTAACGGTCACGTCCGTAACGGTCACGTCCGTAACGGTCACGTCCGTAACGGTCACGTCCGTAACGGTCACGTCCGTAACGGTCACGTCCGTAACGGTCACGTCCGTAACGCATAATTAGGTTGTTTAGAGCAATTAAGTGAGATGATTTGTCAATCATAACTAGAATGGACATATTTTGGCTTTGTACATAAAGTTTCAAATTAATTGTAATAATAATGATTATACAATCTAAACTTATTCTTTAAATCGTTACGGACGTGACACAGCACTTAAGCGTAGTGACTTCCTAAATATAGCCTTTATAAATTTAAAGGGAAATGCAGTTATAACAAAGTGAGTGTATTTATATCTCAAGCATGCCCCCATCTTTCTGCAAAATCCTTACTATCAACATAAAGTATAATTAAAGGAGTCTTTGATCCCTCTTTTTAAAGCATGAAATAGGTTTGTATAAAAAAAGCAATTTTAGTATCTGTGCACACCTTATCTGAGGAGAATAAACCGACATTTCCTTAAAATTTACATGACAGCACATCAATACAATAAAATACAGATCCAAATGGACAACTTAGAAAGGGTTTTGATTTTTTTATGATAACTTTAATTTTTCACAGCGAGGTTGACATTTGCGTGGAATTGCCCTACAGACATTATAGCCTACGTGTAATAATATACATGCCCGCTCATTTTAAGATGCCCATCAACATTAAAATTCAGGCTATGCCACTGTTATAGTCAAATTCCCTTACATCTATTTACCAGACGTATTCAGTAATGATAATGGTCACATTTCTAACAAGAAAAAATAAAAAAATAATTTGCAACCAAGGCCAAATTATGACAAACAAAAGATTAATTCATTACATTAGTAACTTAATCGTTATAGATCTTAGTGAAACTGAATATAAAGAGATTACTTTCTTACCTTTCCTTGTGGTTCTTAAAATAACAAATGAAATTTGACGTTGTTGCATATTTTGCATCTGGCAAATCTTTTTTTATTCACACGGTCCAGTTCAAAGTCCTTGTATCCAAACGTTACTATTTGTGGAGCTCGACTAATGTTACTGTCTGCCATGTTTGGCGCGGTTTGAATTGTGCAGCGTTAAAGGCACATACGCTGATTAGTGGTGCTGATGTCACAACATATAAAATAATTTTATTGCTGTTTGTTTATTATAAGTTCAAGTCATTGTCGAGTCTTCCACTTCAAGTCAAGTCTCAAGTAACTTGTTCTCAAGTCAAAGTCGAGTCAAGTCATTTTCATACTTTAATCAAGCAAGTCACAAGTCCTGAAAATTGTGACTCGAGTCAAGTCATGTGACTCGAGTCCCCCACCTCTGTTTTTGTGTATTAGTGTTGGCTGTCTGTTGGTACGTAAGTAACACTTCTTGACCCGATTTGAATGCTTCTACCTGGTTAATATCATAGTATGGTCTTGAAACAATTACAATCAGGAAATAATGTTATAAACACTGTTTGAGCTAAATGTGAGTAAATAATAGCGCGGTTTTACCAGCCATTGTTACGTTACTTGTAGCTAGATATGCTAATGGTGCGTTCTAAACATGAGGTTCTAATCACACCGGTGTGATCGTACGCTTCAGGGACCACTCTAGATTGATCACACCGTTGTGATCGTACGCGCCAAAGGGTTAAAGAGTTTTCCTGTTTGCATAGTTTGCACCTGTTAAAATCAACATCCCTTAGTGTCCGTTCACAGTGTTTGTCTAATTTGTGTTTTTGGAAACTGTTGATATAAAATCTAACATGGTTATGGTTGAGTAGAATACAACTTACCATTTTGATTTGGTTTAGCTAAGAAAGAACTAAATTGTTGGGATGAATCATAGACTGTATGTATAATGGACGACGCCCTTTCGCTCTTTTCCATTGGTGAAAAATGAAGCCACCAGTGTCCTGATACGGCGCTGACATCTTGGACTTGCGTCTGCGCAGATAGCGATCTTGGGACCAGTTCTGCGCAGTAGTTATGCGCAGTAGCGAGAAGGAAGTAAAGCCCTAAAGCCGCGAAATCAACGGCCCCACCCCTGTGCCCCGCCCTCACTCTCCCTCGCAGAATGCGCATACCGTAATCAATCGCAAGTCCAAGTACAGTACAACCTTTGCTTGTTAAACCTAGACGATATGTTATAGCCTAACTTACATCATGTTTAACCTTAATTTAGAATAGGCATAATACAAAAATAATTGGTAACTTCTAGCTAACGATCACCTGCTAGCTATTAACATGGCTATTAACGAGGCTTGTTGTCTTTTAGCTAACGTTAGCTAGCCCATTACATTTATTTACTAATTAAATAGCTTATAAATTTAACTTAGCGAAAAAAATTCAAAGATCGATTGGAAATGCCAGATCGGTTAGCACAATGTACTGCAGAACAACCCATTATGTCCGTGTGAAATTATAGAAATTTAGAGATTAAATGTAAAGTTCCAATCTCCTCAGTCCTCCGAAGATTCAGTGGCTCCTCGGCTCAGATAGCTGTCAATCACAGCTGTGAATCACGACGTCACACCACCGTTTTTAGAGCATTAAATAACTAACTAAAAACAAACTTATTTTTAAAACAAACTCTTGAATTTACATTAGGGTGATACAAACTACAGTAAATGACAGAAACCAGCTTCGGAAAAAATATATTTGAAGGGTAATTTAATTGTTTAGTTGGTCTCGCGTCCCATTGAATAACATGGGGAGGGCGGGATTTATGACCTATACTGGGACCACTCACCAGGGGGCGATCGAGACGTTTTGGCTTCACTTTTCAGGGCTTGTGCGGCACGCTTGGGATGAATAGTGACTATGAGAATGTGACTGTTCAGTGTGTTCAGTCTGTTTGTGTGATATTTGATTAGAAGTAATCATATTAATCTCATGCATTATGGAATAAGTGGGTAAAAAGGTGCAGGGAGCACATTTTGTTATTCCTTACATGTTTACTAAGTTTGGTTAGGTTTTAGTTGAAACTGAGGAAGTAATTATGAATTCTGCATCAAGTTCTATTCTAGAAAGCCTAGTTGGGGGGTTTTACATAGTCTAAATTGTAAAGAGAGGTACAGACCCCATGGAGTGCTCAACTCACTCATACAAACACTAGTCTGGGTGGGGTTTATGGCGCCAAATTGAACTGAAATGTATTGATCGTGAGAAAACAAAACATAACTGAAATATTTCATAGTATGAAAAAACTAAATTCAATCGTATGAAAAAGATAGATTTAAACGTGGTAAAAGTGTATGCTTAACTCATTAACCGTTTGACGCGTACGGTCACATTAGAACGTCATGTTTAGAACGCACCTAGCTAAAAGTAACGTAACAATGGCTGGTAAAACCACGCTATTATTTACTCACATTTAGCTCAAACAGTGTTTATAACATTATTTCCTGATTGTAATTGTTTCTAGACCATACTATGACATTAACCAGGTAGAAAGCATTCAAATTGGGACAAGAAGTGTTACTTACATACCAACAGACAGCCAACACTAATACACAAAAACGAATTATATTAGCGACTACTAAAGATCAAAACCTTTGCAAAAACTTTCTAGAAGTTACGTTACCCGTTGTATGCATTTTATATAGTTTATTCATTTTCACTGCACTGAATTACTGGTCACAAGTTGTTAGCTAGCGGGTAGCTGACGTTTGCTAGCGGTTAGCTGACGTTTTCTAGCTAGTTACAGTTATAAATCAACCAACTTTTGCAGCTCTTAGAATTCGAGTCAACGAGAGAAGCTTGCAATGCAATGCATGTAGTGTTCCTTACCTAGCAAGGTGACTGTTCAAATGCTGGTGTGAGTTCAAATGCTGGAGAGAGTACTGAAGTCACACCCAAAAAAAGGAATATTTGAAACTCACGCGTGAAAAGGTTAAATGGTTTTTAAATCTTTACATTTCTTTGTTCAAACAAATTTTTTTCACGTTTGCTTCTTCTTGCGACTACAATTTCTTCACACATTCGTTTGAATCATCTTTTTCTACAATCAAGTTTTGAGCCTTTTTAGGGCGATACTATGTACCTCATTAACATAACCTCCACCCAGATGAGAGATATTTGATCCCAGAGGAACAGGGAAGACTTTTTAGAGGGAAGAAATGGCGTCTGGGTGTGGACCACCAGATAGAACTTCCCACTCTACACCACAGGTAAATATAAAATTTTTGTCTTGCTGCAATTGTTTTTGGTATTATTCAACTTATCTAGTTGTCGTGATCAATCAGTTACTGATGAGAAATTATCGATTACGTTCTATTCAGAACACCTTGCCAGCTAGTTACTCCTCCACAATGTTTCCAGTGTAAATGCTAGCTAGATATAATTTTAGTGTTAGCTCGGTACAGTACTAAAGTACTGTATTCACTTTTGAGCTGGTAGTTACCTAGCTAGTTAATAGTTATACCTAGTAGGTAATTTACCGGGCAACAGTAACCTATTCTGGTTAACTTTACCTCTGCCGTTTTAGAACGATAACAGTATTTTTATGTCCTAACCTTAACTGCAAATCTAATGCTGCTGGTACTTCAGTACGTTTTTTGGCAGTAGATCCAGTCTGAATCAACAATCCAAGTCATGATTGCAATGTGAATTTAGGAGAAAGAGGAGTATACCACCATTGTGTCAGCAGCACAGAAGTTTATTGATACACTCACTCAAGCTCTGAGTCAGAACACGCAGCAGCAGAGCCAGGGGCAGCAACAGATGCAAATACAGGGGCAGCAGCAAACACCCAGGCAGCATCACCTACCCAGGCAGAGACAGTGCCCAACTGTTGACCAGGAGATGGCCAGGTTTAGAATATATCACCATACATTGAGATACTTGGAGGGAAAAATGTTGCATTGTTGTGAAATGTTTTTCTTATTGTTTTACTTACATATCATTTCCATATAGGCTACATCTTCCAATTGTAATACTTTCATATTTCACTTGCAGTTCATTTCCAGGTTTATTCAGCAAGAAGTACTTCTTAGGCAAAAGGAGATTACCAAGTGCATCAAGGAGAAATTAACGGACAGTAAAGGCTTGAAAGCCTTTTACCTTGAGCATGCTCTTATTGCAAAAACATTCTGAAACTACCCCTTCTCCTGCCGAGGAGGGCTAGATTATTTTAATGATGGTTACAGGAGGAATGTGTCACAACACAAAGTGCATTGCTATCTGCTGTGTATGAGGCTACATCGCTGCAGACCGGTCTCAGAGTGCCCATGATGACCCGTGTCGAATGCACCTGCAATTGGCAAATGAGCACTGAACCCAGGAGGCGTAGAAGAAGTACGCCTGGTTCCATGTTTTCTTTTACATCACATGGACGGCATGTGTGACGTTTACCTAGGGAAGTAATGGCACCAGGATGCACCTGATGGCTGTGGGCTCTTTCAGCAGGATAATGCGCCCTGCCACACAGCACACATTGTTTGGGAATGGTTTGACTGGAGGGTGGCTCCTCTACAAGGCTTCAGGTGCAGTATACTCTATTTTGCATGAGTAGCTAAACCAAGGCTGTCACCCTTGTGACATAGAACAGTACACATTGAGCAAACCTTTTTATTTCAAGATTTAACACAGCCCTTTTAGATCCAGTTAAAATCATCTTTCCATGGTATTTTTGTAGAGCAGGAAAACGTCACACAAGAAGTTACTGTATAGTTGGTAAACAATATAATAGCTATCTAGCTAAAATACACTGGAGTCGGAGTCAAGGCCTGAGCCGTCTTCGGAGGGGAATGATCGGCAGGCATTGTCTACCGGTGGCCTTGAAAAACTGAAAACTTTAGTCATCGGCGATTCCGTTACATGCAGTATTAGACAAAAAAATCAGCCGGCGATCGTACACTGTTTACCGGGGGACAGAGCCACCTAGCAAAAGTCTAATACTGGCAAGTATAGAGAGTACAGAGATATTGTTATTCACGTTGGCACCAACGACGTTAGGATGAAACAGTCAGTGGTTACAAAGCTGAACATAGCATCAGCGTGTAAACTAGCTAGAAAGATGTGTCGGCATCGAGTAATTGTCTCTGGCCCCCTCCCAGCTAGGGGTGGTGACGAGCTCTACAGCAGACTTGCGCAACTCAATCGCTGGCTGAAAACGGAGTTCTGCCCATCGCAGGAGATAGAGTTTGTAGATAACTGGCTTTTGCAGTAAATGAATTAATCTCTGATCATAAACTAGATGTTATTGGTTTATGTGAAACGTGGTTAAAGCCTAATGATTTCATTGCCTTAAATGAGGCCTCCTCCTGACTATACTAGTGATCATATCCCTCGTGCATCCCGAAAAGGAGGGGGTGTTGCTAATATTAATGACAGTAAATATAAATTTGCTTTCAAACATATCACTGAGTTTCATTCTTTTGAAGTTTTACTCATGACCGATAAATCGTTTTACATGGCTACTATTTATAGGCCCCCTGGGCCATACACAATGTTCCTCAATGGGTTTCCAGAATTCTTGTCTAACCTTGTAGTTATGGCAGATAATATTAAAATTTTTGGCGATTTCAATATTCATATGGAAAAGTCCAATGATCCTCTTCAAAAAGCCTTTGAAGCCATAATTGACTCAATGGGTTTTATCCAACATGTCTCAGGTCCAACACATTGCCACAAACACACCTTAGATTTAGTCTTGTCACGAAAAATAGATATCTAATAATTTCCACCCAAAATCCTGGATTATCGGATTACTGTCTTATTACATTTACCGTTTAAACAAGAAATCCACTTGCTCCGCAAACAATGAGTTTCAAAAGCTGTACTATAAATTCTCGGATTACAAATAAATTCCTTGTGTCACGTCCTGGCTATGCCCCTAGCCATCTCTGCGCTGGGCTCGGGGCATAGTCAGGACAGGATTGGAGGTGGCACATCTAGCCACCTCCAATCCTTTTGATCTCCCCAATTGGAGGCAGGTGTCGGTCGTTGCCTCCAATTGGGGACCCTATTTAAGTTCCTTGTTTTGCTTTGCCACTCTGGTTAATTTTGGTTTTGTCTGTGTATTTGATAACCCACGTCACTGGTTGCGTTTTGTTTTGTTTGAATCTTTTCTTTTCTATTAAACATGGATTACCCACGTTTATTCGACTCTGCGCCTGTATCCTTCCACAACCCAGCCGCTGACACCTTGATATTCTTACAAGTTCGCTCATTAACGACAGAGTAAATAAATCTGTAAACGATCAAATCAAGGATCTAAACTCAACACTGCGAAATACATTAGACACAGTTGCACCACTAAAAACAAAAGAAATACGCAACAAGAAACTTGCTCCCTGGTACACAGACAATACTAGAGCTAAGCAAGCCTCCAGAAAATTGGAGCGAAAGTGGCGCTCCACCAAGTTGGAAGTATTTAGACTAGCCTGGATAGACAGTACACTACAATACCAAAAATCACTCACGTCTGCTCGATCAGCTTATTTCTCCAACCTGATTGAGGTGAACAAAAACAATCCAAAATTTCTCTTTGATACAGTTGCAAAGTTAACAAAAAAGCAAAGTTTAGCAAGTGAAGTGGGACTTCACTTTAGTTGTAATGAATACATGAATTACTTTGATGAAAAGATCATCACCATTAGAAAACAAATAACTGACTCCTCCTTAAATATTTATGGTCCTCAAAATCTCAGTTGTCCTAAACATTTCCTGAACCTCCCTGACCAGGTGTCAATGGGGACGATTTTTTTATACCGTATCGCTCGACACACTTACTAAATTTGTAATGAGTTCTAAACCCACAAACTGTCAGCTAGACCCAATTCCAACAAAATTACTTAAGGAGTTATTTCCTGTGCTAGGTCAGCCAATGCTGAACATAATAAATTGCTCCCTTTCCTCCGGTTGTGTGCCTCTTCTAAAAAAATCTAATCTGGATCCTGACATATTAAACAATTATAGGCCAATATCGAACCTCCCATTCCTCTCAAAAATCTTAGAAAAATGTGTTTCCAAACAACTGAATGCCTTCCTAAAGACAAATAACATTTATGAAGTACTCCAGTCCGGTTTCGGATCCCATCAAATTACTGAGACTGCACTCGTGAAGGTAACAAATGACCTTCTAATGGCCTCAGACAAAGGTTCCGCGTCCTTTGTCTGAACATCATCTGTAACGCTTTGGTGAAGCAGGGATGCTGCTCGTTGACTACAACCTGGTCCACTGCAACCATGAACATCTTGGCAGTAAGTGGGCTGTTACCTGTGAACAGTGCAAGAACAGTATGTTCCATAGAAAGTAAATAGCTTGCTTAATGTATATGGATCCAATGAGCTTAAGTAAGCCAGGAGCTGTGTTCTGCACACTGCTTAGTTGACTTAATTCCTGAATAACCCATACTGTGTCTATACTGCAAAAGAAAAACTGTGCCAAGTAAAAAAATGACTTTGTCAGCAATAAACACTTTTTTTGCAGTGTACAGTACACTCCATCACCCCTGTAGACATAAAAACGTTAGAGTAACTATTTCAATGAACAGATTAAAATAGTTTTTTGGCACACCTACCACAGATCAGCAATGGCAGTGTCATCGACATTTAGGAACATTTTGTCTTGCTGCTCTTTGAAATGGGCAATAAGCATCAGTACAGCTGCACTAGTTTCATCATCTCCTGCCAGGGCTTGTCTCAGAATAATTCTTGCTGTGCTGGATGACTCAGTTTTAACAAAAAGTAAACGCAGGATTCTTCTGAACTTGGTGGCTGTGGACTCTCCAAAGCTGTCATCTAAGTGGACACCTGTTAGTTCTCTGAAATGAAGCCTCATGCCATCTTCCTGGCAGAGGAAAGGCCATTCCTTTAGAATCTCTTCCGTCTGTTTCAGTCCTGATAGTATGTCTCTCCTCTGTGAGGGAAACGTGTCCACCATCAGTCTTTCTATTTTTTTCACGTCTTTGTTTTTGAAAATCTTAATGAGTTCTTCTTGTTTTTGCCTTTCCAATTGTTTTGTTTCACTAGGAGGAAGCTCTGGCTCAGAGTTAATACACCCATATGCATCTTTGCACACTCTCTTCGCATCGTCAGGGCTGCTACTTTCAGGAAGCCTTTTCTGGGCAGAAGCAGCTTGGAGTCGTCTGCAATTATCTAGCCGAGATATGAACTGTTTTACAATAGAGTCATACCCAGTGCCCACAATCTGACCCTCAATCTCATCTTGGAAGGATTTTGGGTAGCGAAAAACCATCTTCCTTGAAATTTCAGTAAGGTGTTTTTTCCTGGTGTCTTGCAGACAGTCAGTATTTCACCAGACACAATCCTAATAATCTCCCTTCTCTGTGCTGCAGAAGGCCTCTTTTTTTATTAACCAGTTTCCATAACAAATAGTGCATTAAAAATAGATAACATATCATACCTGTGGTATACAGTCTCTTATACCATGGGTTTAAATCAGCCAAATAGCACTCAGGATTCAAACCACCCGGTTTATGTTACAAAATAGCACTTTGGACCTGTTTAGTGCAACTTTTTATGGTTGTCAATGTTAGGTGATCTATAATAGTACAGTACAGATATCAGATATCAAAGTGTTGATGTTACTCATTTTGAATTACAGGTAGTGCAGAGTGACTTCAGTGTAGGTGACAGCAGGCAGGAAGAACAGGTAGCAACAGAAGAGCTTGGAAATACCCCAAATGAGCCAGATGTCCAGACAAGAGTAGATGAGAACAGGCTAGATGAACAGGCATCAGCAGAGGAGCTAGGACATACCCCAAACCAGCCAAATTTCAAGACCATCCCAACACAAGTTCTTGCCGACAAAACTCTGTCTTTCCAGGAGAGGTGGTTCTGTGAAAATCCCTGGCTACATTACTGCCCAATGCGCAAGGCAGTTCTGTGCTTTTACTGCTGTAGGGCATTCAGAGGCAAGAAGCCAAAAATTACTACAAAGGCTGACTGCATTTATTAATGTTTGATTCAAGAATTGGAGGAAGGCTGTTGAAAAATTAGAAAATCATGGGAAAAGCCAGAGCCATAAACATGCAGTGACCACGTACATACATGAAGCCCAACCAATCACTGCAACATTATCTTGTGCACAAAAGAAACAACAAGAACAAGCCAGGGAAAACCTTTTGAAGATAGTTGGTGGCATACAGTATTTGGCGAGGCAGGGCAATGCTTTCAGAGGTCATGAGCAGAATGAAGGAAACTTTAAACAGCTACTTAAGTACAAGGCAGAGGATGATCCCAAGCTGGCCTCCTGGCTCCTGGCTTGCAGGGAAACATCATTTTACAAGTCCAATGATCTAAAACGAAATACTTCAGATAATAAGTAACTCTATTATCAAAGAAATAGCACAGGAAGTACAACATTTGCCTGTAGTGCAACATTCTTTGATCATTGATGGAACTCAAGATATTGCTGGGATAGAGCAAGAGTGCATATGTATAAGGTATGTAGGTGAAGATCTAGATCCTAGAGAAGAGTTTGTAGGGCTGTATGAAACTAACTCCACAACTGGAGAGAGCATTGCTAAAGATGCCACTGACGTCATGCTCCGACTGAACTTGCCCATCTCACAGTTGAGAGGGCAGACATACGATGGTGCAGCCAACATGTCCGGTAAGGTACAGGGAGTACAGGATCTCTTGAGAAGGGAGCAACCTCTGGCTCCATATATCCACTGTGGTCCACACTGCATAAACCTTGTAGCACAGATGACTATTTCAACTTCATCGGTTGTCAGGAACTCGCTCGACACAGTCAATGAATTAGGAAGCTTTTCTAACCATTCTGGAAAATTTAAATCAATTTTCAGTGAAATAGCTAAATCTAATAGTGTAAGGTCTACCTCCCTGAAACCATTATGTCCCACTAGATGGGCTAATGGACTTCATGAGGTGTTCCTCAAAGGAAACACAGTCTTGGGGCTTAAGATGGCTGCAGATGTCATGTCAGCCCTAGAAATCCTGAATACCTCCCTTCAGAATAAAGGGCAGACAATCTCTGGACATTGCCTCATCATTAGACCTGGTGCCCATCAAGATGCCCCATATCCGCTGCCCTCCAAAACGATTATCTGGACCAGCTGAGCCACATCTGCAGAGTCATTCTACAGAAGCCACTATTTCAACATGCTTGACACAGCTGCTCGGCAGCTTACACAGCGCTTTGATGAGCTGGGTATTCATACACTCTGAAGTTAGGATAAGGTCCTTATCAGCGGAGAGATGGATGATATCATCAAGAGCTACCCAGAGTTGGACCAAGTAGCTCTAAAGGTAAGGTTGCAAATGCATAAGGTCCAAATAATGTATTATTTGTATAGTACAGACAGTAAATATGGTCACAGTTATGTTTAGTATAAAAAGTCATACAATTATTTTTATTTATTCATTTTTTATTTCGTCTTGGAGGTGCAGTTATTGATGCTGAAGTCCACCTATCAGTACAGCAACTGTGGGGATGTGGTGGACCTGCTAAAGACCATGGTGCCTGAGGTCAGGAGTCTTTAAACAAGTAGAGACACTCCTGAGACTTTTGCTTGTAGTTCCTGCTTCTTCATCACAGGCGGAACGAAGCTTCAGTGCTTTGAGAAGGCTATAAACCTGGCTGAGAACCAATATGACGCAAAAGAGGTTGAACCATGTAGCTGTGTGCCATGTGCACAGAGATAGGTTGGACAGAATTGATAGAAAACAAGTCTGCAAAAGCTTAATAGCCATGAGTGACATCCGCAAGAATGTGTTTGGATCATTTTAATAAAAGTATTAAGGGTGGCATGTTACAAAGTATGCACTGGTTCATTTCATATGAATATTTAAATTCAGCTCTGTGACTTAACAGCCTGTATTTAGCGGCTTTACTGATATAGGTTTTATAAACCTTCTTGAAGTTTATTACTTTGTGTTTAATTTATAAAGATGTGTCAAGAATTTAATTGTGATGCAAAAATATTCTTCCTATTTTTTTTTTTTTAAATAAAGCATTTAGAAAATAGGACCTACTGTATGAGCCTACATTGGCCTACAAACTGTATTTATTATAATATGTGGCTAGTGGCTTGAGCACTTCAGCGAGGTTATTTTTAAACTGACAAGTTACTTTTGTTTAAATTTGTACAAAATAAAGTGCATTTTCCCTCATTAGTACATAACTGTTTTACTATCATTGCTCAAGACTTGATATCAGAATATTGTTATCCTGTAACAGTAATTTAATCAAAATGTTTATAGCCATGTGGAATCTGAGCATTAACAATTACAATATGAATGTACGTTTCATTGGAAGTGCATGTGCCTAGATAATGAGAACAACAGAAACCTCTCTGTTTAGATTATCTCTCTGTAGGAATGTTTACGATGGCCATATGGCATGGGGGGGTTGACTTCTAAAGACATGGTCTTAGTTAGAAACGCCCTTAATGTATAGGCTAGCTGGTAAACCAACATTACAGTGAGAAGGTAATGGAACGTTCACCGAATGACATCTGTGCTGCAATTTTTCAATAAACGTGAACGAACTTCTCCCTCGATTTGATACGGGTTCTACATTATTTGACCACTATACGAAACCGCCGATTTCTAACTGCCACTATATGTTTATAGAAGAATACAATCAGAGATCACTGGCCGCTTTGTTGTCAATTCAGGCTTGTAATTGATGCCGATGCTGTAATCATTACAGGGTGAGTAAACGTTGGTTTGACGATCAGATGTAATAAAATTCCTTGTTGTGTTATACATTTACAAACATTGGGACTCTGACTTTTATTTTATTTTGATTTAAAAAATTGTGTGCATGCGCCAACACAAAAAGTCCCACAGCTGTCCCCCCCAATGTGTGATTGACAATTTCGCCCTTGCTTATTATTATACCAGTAGTAATTATTACTGCTAGCACTTGATGCACATGGCCAAGATCTGTTGATGGCTAAGCTAGATAACTAGCTAGCTAGTTAGCTAACGTTAGCTACCCTTATGACGCCACCTCAATCCTAATTTATATTCTTATATGCACTGTAAGTTATTTCTTACCTTCTTCGGATCTTTTGGAAGTATCAAAGACTAATAACAGTGGGAAAAAATCAAGACTGTCGGAAGGAAAAACCGCATAAGTCAAGCTTTCTGCAGAAGGCATGTGCTCTCCGTGTGGTTCCGTGACTAACGGTAGCCAGCAATGTGTGGATCGGTGCGGGGCAGCAGCGCATTCAAATCCAATCGTTCTGCTTGTTGATGGGTAAAACCAAATGCTTAAAAAAACATTGCACAATAAAACGTTTTGCTTAGGTTAACACAAAGAATTTCTAATAGTACATTTTTATGTAAATACATTGTGTTACATTAGTATTTAATTATTTATATATAATATAATCATAAGACTGTTTCAGGAAATCTTTAATAATAATAAAAGAACTTATGCTGTTATTATTATTATTATTATTATTATTATTATACCATATTGGTAATTATTATTACTATGTATCATGATTGATCCTATCAGGCATTTGACTGTGTCCCTCCTGGCATCCTGTGGAGAATGCTTCGGGAATATGGGGTCCTGGGTCCTTTGCTAAGGGCTGTCAGGTCCCTGTATGACCGAAGCAGGAGCTTGGTCCGCATTGCCGGCAGTAAGTCAGACTTGTTCCCAGTGCATGTTGGACTCCGGCAGGGCTGCCCTTTGTCGCCGGTTCTGTTTGTAATTTTTATGGACATAATTTCTAGGCGAATTTCTAGGCGCAGTGGAGGAGTTTAAGTATCTAGGGGTCTTGTTCACAAGTGAGGGAAGGATGGAACGGGAGATTGACAGACGGATCGGTGCAGCTTCTGCAGAAATGCAGTCGATGTATCGGTCTGTCGTGGTGAAGAAAGAGCTGAGCCGGCAGGCAAAGCTCTCGATTTACCAGTCAATCTACGTTCCTACTCTCACCTATGGTCATGAGCTTTGGGTCATGACCGAAAGGACAAGATCCCGGATACAGGCGGCCGAAATGAGCTTTCTCCGCAGTGTGGCTGGGCGATCCCTTAGAGATAGGGTGAGAAGCTCGGTCACCCGGGAGGAGCTCAGAGTAGAGCCGCTGCTCCTCCACATCGAGAGGGGTCAGCTGAGGTGGCTTGGGCATCTGTTTCGGATGCCTCCGGAACGCCTTCCTGGGAAGGTGTTCAGGTCCCGTCCCACCGGGAGGAGACCCCGGGGAAGACCTAGGACACGCTGGAGGGACTATGTCTCCCGGCTGGCCTGGGAACACCTCGGTGTCCCCCCGGAAGAGCTAGAGGAAGTGTCTGGGGAGAGGGAAGTCTGGGCATCCCTGCTTAGACTGCTGCCCCCGCGACCCGGCCCCGGATAAGCGGAAGAAGATGGATGGATGGATGGACTCTTAATATCTCACCCGGCACAGCCAGAAGAGGACTGGTCACCCCTCTGAGCCTGGGTCCTCTAGGTTTCTTCCTAAAATTCGACCTTCTAAGGAAGTTTTTCCTAGCCACTGAAATCCAACACTACTGTTGTTTGCTCCTTGGGGTTTAAGGCCGGGTGTCTCTGTAAAGCACTTTGTGACAACTGCTGTTGTAAAAAGGGCTTTATAAATAAATTTGATTGATTGATTGACTACAAATGTTCACCCTCTGTGTGTTGGCTCAATCAGACCTGTGTGAAAGTACAGGGTGTCAAGGTTTTGTGTTCAACCTACTCAAGGCTATCTCGAGCGTGCTAGTTTGCATGAATATCTTTTTGCACATAATCAGATTGTGGAACGTATTTTCATTAGGTTTGCTGGGTGTCACGTGGTCTCTGATGGTGTGCATCACCTTGATCCGAGGTTACATTCTGGCGATCCTGAGCTCCGAGATACGAAGCACTCGCAGTGACACCAGCGTGATCGTGGACCCGATGTTGGGAGTACCAGAAACTCGTAATGTTCTTCTTATTCCTAACCAACTACATTCATACCTGGGTATACTACGCTATTTGTTCTGAAGCAGAAATCGTGGTATCATGGATCGAATGCTCGGGTAGACGTAGGCAGTCTCTATTCCCCATTTTAAAATGGATCACGTTTGTGTTCGTCTGGATTAACACGATCGGATTTGTGAGACTAGTTCGATCTAGGTGAACTCATATCATCTTACCACGGGATCCGGTTATACTTTCTCTTCCTTTCAATTGTCTATCTCTCCTATGATCTGACATGTGGGGATGTTATGCAAACGCGTTCCGACGCATTCTGGCTCTCCGGGTACAAGGTGTTTTTCTTGCTCGCGGCTCTCACATCCGTAACATTGTACGTGTCCCTGGAACTGAACACCCTACTCGAGAGTACCAGGAGCGGGGGCATCTATTCTTCGATGCCCCCGCTCACGTACTGTACTGGGAAGCTATGAGAATGACCCAGATTATGTCAAGGTGAACAAGCGGTTTTGGTTTTATTAAGGGAAGAGGCCACCGGTCTCTCACTGAGGTACGAAAGCAATGGGCTACACCACTGTACCGAGAGCCAAAGTCAGCTCTAAGCAAAGCTCATCCATGTCACAGGAGAAACGTGTGTATTGGTGTATTACAGTTTTCCTGTGTGTACTGGTCATATTGAACGTGGGCCTGTGGTTTGCTAGGCTGGGTTACCATACCATTGCTCTAGTTGAGTAACAAGTGAAACTAATCGAGATCTTTGGGAGGAATGGATCGCGTTAACCAAGATCGGTGGTGGATGAACCTTTTGATGCGAGGAACAGGTGTTGATAATAAAGAACGGTGGTGGATTACCCTTTTGAAAGGTACGCACAATGAACAACAAAAACAGGAATACATGTGTGAACATTGATACCCCGACAGCACGGGTCTCGCAATGGGACACAGGAACGTCCCCAAGATCACTAGCAAGCCATGTGAAATCTGGTGTGTGCAATTCAGGATCGATATAGCGCGTGTGAAAGAAGAGAACACTGCTACGCCCGTAGAGCCTGTTTGCAACAGGATGATCGAAACCCACCCAACTCCCAACAACTCAACCACGAGTGATCAGGTTGTGAGCAAGCATACTGCGAGAACCGGGACCGGTAGTTGTTCTAGCTCATCTGTTGAGTCCAGCAACACTCCCCATGACACATCTAGCATGGGTCGGATGTTGTATCATGATAAAGTGAACAATCCCACCCCGGCCAATCGCCACCGCTCACATGACAAGGATAGTCCAAAGGATATCAAAAGAGCTAAGAAGTTCCCTTTTGTAAACCCAGAGTGTAACCCGAAAAAGAAATATGTTTCTGTTACAGATGTGGTGTGATGTCAGTATTGCTCCTGCATTTGTAATGTTCTATCTGGTACTCTTATCCTCTGAAATAAATAAACATGTACGGTACAGGTTGTAGTAGAGTTTCTTTATTGGAACATATCTTATTATGACACAAACACATTACCGTTTATAAATGCTAACAAACAAACAAACCTACATAAGCGACACAATATATACACTCACCTAAAGGATTATTAGGAACACCATACTAATACTGTGTTTGACTCCCTTTCACCTTCAGAACTGCCTTAATTCTACATGGCATTGATTCAACAAGGTGCTGAAAGCATTCTTTAGAAATGTTGGCCCATATTGATAGGATAGCATCTTGCAGTTGATGGAGATTTGTGGGATGCACATCCAGGGCACAAAGCTCCCGTTCCACCACATCCCAAAGATGCTCTATTGGGTTGAGATCTGGTGACTGTGGGGACCATTTCAGTGCAGTGAACTCATTGTCATGTTCAAGAAACCAATTTGAAATGATTCAAGCTTTGTGACATGGTGCATTATCCTGCTGGAAGTAGCCATCAGAAGATGGGTACATGGTGGTTATAGAGGGATGGACATGGTCAGAAACAATGCTCAGGTAGGCCGTGGCATTTAAACAATGCCCAATTGGCACTAAGGGGCCTAAAGTGTGCCAAGAAAACATCCCCCACACCATTACACCACCACCAGCAGCCTGCACAGTGGTAACAAGGCATGATGGATCCATGTTCTCATTCTGTTTACGCCAAATTCTGACTCCACCATCTGAATGTCTCAACAGAAATCGAGACTCATCAGACCAGGCAACATTCTTCCAGTCTTCAACTGTCCAGTTGTGGTGAGCTCGTGCAAATTGTAGCCTCTTTTCCCTATTTGTTGTGGAGATGAGTGGTCAGCGGTGGGGTCTTCTGCTGTTGTAGCCCATCCGCCTCAGGGTTGTGCGTGTTGTGGCTTCACAAATGCTTTGCTGCATACCTCGGTTGTAACAAGTGGTTATTTCAGTCAAAGTTGCTCTTCTATCAGCTTGAATCAGTCGGCCCATTCTCCTCTGACCTCTAGCATCAACGAGGCATTTTCGCCCACAGGACTGCCGCATACTCGCCCACAGACCGGCCCGTCTGGCACCAACAACCATGCCATGTTCAAAATTGCTTAAATCACCTTTCTTTCCCATTCTGACATTCAGTTTGGAGTTCAGGAGATTGTCTTGACCAGGACCACACCCCTAAATGCATTTTTCCATCCCAGCCTTGTCTACAGTTTTATCCCTGTCTACAGTTTTATCCCTGATGTCCTTACACAGCTCTCTGGTCTTGGCCATTGTGGAGAGGTTGAAGTCTGTTTGATTGAGAGTGTGGACAGGTGTCTTTTACACAGGCAACAAGTTCAAACAGGTGCAGTTAATACAGGTAATGAGTGGAAAACCAGAGGGCTTCTTAAAGAAAAACTAACAGTTCTGTGAGAGCCGGAATTCTTACTGGTTGGTAGGTGATCAAATACTTATGTCATGCAATAAAATGTGAATTAATTTTCTAGATTTTTGTTTTAGAATCCATCTCTTACAGTTGAAGTGTACCCATAGATGTCATTTACACTGGGGATGCTGGGGACATGTCCCCACCACTTTTGTAAATGGCTGATTTTGTCCCGACCACTTTTTGAAAGCATTTGGTTAAAATAATCTGACAAATCAAACCAACCAATAAATGTTAAAGGTTTATTTGCACAAAATAAAACATGCAATGCAGTTTAGACGTGACACACCGCAGCCACAATAACACTGTATGACAGATATCGCTTTTATTTCCTTTTTTATTTCCTTTTTTATTCAAAATATTCACAAACTTGCTTACCATGTCATCAACTATCTGATATTCCGATTCTCAAATACATGTGAGTGTGTTTGGTCTTTTGAAAAAGTATAAATAATCTTGATCTATAACGTGAGATGGGTGCCGCAATGTTGTCCTTTCAGTCGGATTTAGAGTATTGAAATGTCTGAAATTGTTATGTTTTGTAATAGCGGACTCAAAAACAGGCTCAGACGACGGAAGTAAAAATAAAATAAGGATTTAATGATTGAGTCTTGACAAAAGGCAATCCCAGTTCTGGGAGGATGATTCATGAAGTATTGGTCTTCAGCTGTGGTGTGGCAGGCGGGTGAGAAGGCAGTGCTGAGTCCAAGGTATCCAACTGGAACACGAGAGGAATATCAAGGTAAGTAACAAACATGGATTATAAAATATAACAACCCAACGCTGTCACACCCAAGGTTACCACGAGAGGACGAAGAACAATCTGGCGCAGGCTGGCTGGATCAGGAAGTTCTTATACAGGTGCTAAATAAGCTGATCAACAGCAGCTGCGCTGAACGAGGGACCAACCCCTGCACAGCCACGCCCACCTGCACCAAGCACACACAAGCACAGAAGAAAAACAGCCAGACTCCAACCAAATATCATGTTTCCCGAAACACACAGGAACCTGACAAAAATAAACATTATGAGGTTGAAAACACTGCATAGTTGTGATATATGACAGCGCTGAATGCGTCCGACTCTGGCCAATCCACGTGCGAAAGCACAGTTTGAATCTGGCAGTTAAGCAACGTCACTGAACATTCTAAATACAATGTGGGACCGTACTCTCAGGGGCACAGAAGTAAAAATCCCATATATGCGACCATAATGGTTATTTTTAATGCTGAGTATTTTCGTGTTGTTGACTGGCCTACGCTATGCCCATTTTTGATGCGCGGCACCGTTATTCAATATTTTTCCCGTCCTGCAGTAATGTTTTTTTCATCTGATCTTTTGTCCCCACCACTTTTCAACAAAGACTGAAGCCCCTGTGTGTACCTATGATAGAAATGACAGACCTCTACATGCTTTTTAAGTAGGAAAACCTGCAAAATCGGCAGTGTATCAAATGTTCTGGTCATGCTTCCAACCAGGACTAAGTTTAATTGGACTCTAGACTCAGCCCACACACATGTATTAATTATAACAATTGTAATCTTAATATGTTCACCTGGCAAAGCCAGAAGAGGACTGGTCACCCCTCTGAGGGTGGGTCCTCTCTAGGTTTCTTCCTAAATTTTGGCATTTTTAGGGAATTTTTCCTAGCCACTGAAATTCAACACTACTGTTGTTTGCTCCTTGTGGTTTAAGGCCAGTTGTTTTTTTAAAGCACTTTGTGGCATATACTGATGTAAAAAGGGCTTTATAAATGCATTTTATTGATTGATTGACTATCTTGATTGAGACAACGATTCTGAACTCCAACCAAGAATCTTGCCATCAGGAATATCATGTGTCCTATGCAGACATCTCAGTGGCATAAAAGGTGAGCAACAAATTGCAGACCTGCCTAAAGAGCGACTACTACCAGGTGAACTTCCGTTTACCAATGTTGGTGTGGACTATTTTATCCCTTTGGAGGTCAGGCGTGACAGAGAAAATGTTAAGAGCTTTGGCGTTGTCTTCCCATGCCTTAACATAACAGCAGTTCATAGATTCATGCTTTAAAGCAATTAGAAGATTTGTATTAAGGAAGGGAGCAGTTAAGATTATTCACTGGGACAATGGAACAAACTTTGTTGGTGCCCACTGTGAATTACTAAAGAGTATCCAAAGTATGAAAAATGAACAAATTGGAAAAATTCTGTTAAAAAGGAATTTCTTGGGTTTTTAATCCCCCCATGCATCTCATTATGGAGGATTTTGGGAAAGGCAGATCAGAACAATCAGACGTGTCCTCAGTGGTTTATTAAATCAGCAGCTATTGGATGACGAAGGACTTCAAACTCTGTTCTGCGAGGTTGCAGCGATTATTAACAACAAACCCATTACCAAAGCTTTTGATGATCCCAATGATTTGGAACACTTGACACCTATCCACCTGCTGCAACTTTGCACAAATTCTTCCATACCCCCAGGTATGTTCAAGCAGGATGATTGTTATAGCCAGTGGAGATGGCGTCAGGTACAATACATGGCAAACCTATTTTAGAAAAGGTGGACCAAGGAGTACCAAGGAGTTACAGGAGAGGCAAACTTGGATGAGAAGCAGACAAAACATTGTCCCAGGGGACATTGTTCTAGTTGTGGATGAAACAGCGCAGTGCAATTCATGAATCATGGGTAGAGGATTGAGGACTCCATTTAAATTGTTAGACAAGTTAAAGTCAAAACTCAAACTGCTTTCATGCGGCGACCCATAACACAACTGAGTCTCTTGGTGGAGACTCTGGATGCATCACATTAAAAAGTAAGACACATCCTCGAAAAATACCGACATCGACTCCACTTAATAACCTGAATATGTATTTTGGTTTTCTTTAAGTAATTGTTTTGTGTTTCTTCCCCACAAGAACAATTAGAGGGCGGTATGTGGGAGCCAATGGGATGACTACCGCTTATTGTTATATATTGTTATGATAACATTATCGTTATATAAATATATGTTTGTTAAAATAAGCTACATTTACATTTTGACTCATTCCAGGTGGGGGTTGGCCTCCGCCAGGGCTGCGCTTTGTCACCAATCCTGTTTATAACTTTTATGGACAGGATATCAAGGCGTAGTCGGGGTGGGGAGGGGTTGCAGTTCGGTAGACTGGGGATCTCATCGCTGCTTTTTGCGGACGATGTGGCCCTAATGGCATCAACAGTCTGTGACCCTCAGCACTCACTGGACCGGTTCGGGATGAGGAAACCGATGGAGTGCCTCCTCCGGGTAGGGAATGAGGCGTCACCCTAAGTAAAGGAGTTCAAGTATCTCGGGGTCTTGTTCGCGAGTGAGGGGAAAATGGAGCGGGAGATTGGCCGGAGAATCGGAGCAGCGGGGGCGGTATTGCATTCGGTTTACCGCACCGTTGTGATGAAAAGAGAGCTGAGCCGGCAGGCAAAGCTCTCGATATACCGGTCAATTTTCCTTCCCACCCTCACCTATGGTCATGAAGGCTGGGTCATGACCGAAAGAACAGGATTGCGAGTACAAGAGGCTGAAATGGGTTTTCTCAGAAGGGTGGCTGGCTTCTCCCTTAGGGATAGGGTGAGAAGATCAGCCATCCGTGAGGAACTCAGAGTAGAGCCGCTGCTCCTTTGCGTCGAAAGGAGCCAGTTGAGGTTGTTCGAGCATCTGGTAAGGATGCCCCCAGGACGTCTCCCTAGGGAGGTGTTCCAGGCACGGCCAGCTGGGAGGAGACCTCAGGGTAGGCCCAGGACTAGGTGGAGAGATTATATTTCGACACTGGCCTGGGAATGCCTCAAGGTCCCCCAGTCAGAGCTGGCAAATGTGGCTTGGGAAAGGGAAGTTTGGAATTATTTTTGCCCTAAACAAATTATTGGCACGATCACCATCTTAATTTATCTGTTTTGTGATGGCAATTTCTAAAGTTCAAACAGTTCTATGAAAATGGTAGGTAAGACAGGAGAAATCAATTGCACAATAAACGGATTAATATACTTGCAAGGAGAGAGTACGCAGGTTACAAAGTAAAAGTGAATAGTCTCTACATCATTGGGAAGTACATTCAATACTTATAGAGAAATGGGTGGGGGTAGGAATCTGCATGGTCGTGCCATAAAACAACTTTATGTTCCTTATCCAACCTGCCCCCTGTTGTGTATCTTCCTCTATCCTGTCCTAAAACCCATTGATCTACATCTACCCCCGTCCTGCTGAAGATTTACATTTACCTTAACACCTCATACTTCCTTTCCCACAGCACAATCAACATTCCTTTTCTCATCTAAACAGTGGGGGCTCAGTCATTTAATCAGTAAGAATACATTGTAAAAGAAATTTCCCAGACATTTTCTAAGGTTCTGCATTATTTCAACTTTTGGGAAATAAATACTTTATTTTTCCCAGCATTTGGAGTTATTCTTTTGCTTCGTCAAACAAAGAGGAACGTGTCAAAACGAAAGATCAAATAGCAAACACTCCATCTATCCTAAACAAATCCTAATATACACCAGAACCATTTTATTTTAGGTGTCATATTACATAGCTACGTAAAGGTGTAGCCAGAAAGTTTTCTGTCATGAACCTCAGGCCTAATGCGTTTTGACTTATGGTAGGCGAACGCGGGACCTGTTTTCTGGAGCCCAACAGCTCTATAAGATGTGTGTTTCTGAAATAATGGGTTGATGGAATAATTCCTTGAACTTCAACTCTGCTGTATGGAGAAACATCCTTCTACTACAAGTCTGAAAGTATATTTTGGCAATCAACCCCTTCTTTTAGTCCAGGGGACATCCATATGTACATACAGGAGCTGGTCACATAATTAGAATATTATCAAAAAGTTGATTTATTTCAGTAATTTCATTCAAAAAGTGAAACTTGTATAATGTATACATTCATTCCACACAGACTGATATATTTCAAGTGTTTATTTTAATTTTGATGATTATAACTGACAACTAATGAAAACTCCAAATTCAGTATCTCAGAAAATGTGAATATTGTGAAAAGGTTCAATATTGAAGACACCCGGTGCCACACTCTAATCAGCCATTTAACTCAGAACACCTACAAAGGCCTTTTAATGGTCTCACATTCTAGTTCTGTAGGCAACACAATCATGGGGAAGACTGCTGACTTGACAGCTGTCCAAAAGACGACCACTGACACCTTGCACAAGGAGGGCAAGACACAAAAGGTCATAGCCAAAGAGGCTGGCTGTTCACAGAGCTCTGTGTCCAAGCACAATAATAGAAAAAACGTGGTAGAAAAAAAGTGTACAAGCAACAGGGATAACCGCACCCTGGAGAGGTTTGTGAATTGAAACCCGTTCAAAAATGTGGGGGAACTTCACAAAGAGTGGACTGCCGCTGGAGTCAGTGCTTCAAGAACCACCACGCACAGACGTATGCAAGACATGGGTTTCAGCCGTCGCATTCCTTGTGTCAAGCCACTCTTGAACAAGTCACAGCGTCAGAAGCGTCTCCCCTGGGATAAAGACGAAAAGGACTGGACTGCTGCTGAGTATTCCAAAGTTATGTTCTCTGATGAAAGTAAATTTTGCATTTCCTTTGGAAATCAAGGTCCCAGAGTCTGGAGGAAGAGAGGAGAGGCACATCATCCACGTTGCTTGAAGTCCAGTGTAAAGTTTCCACAGTCAGTGATGGTTTGGGGTGCCATGTCATCTGCTGGTGTTGGTCCACTGTGTTTTCTGAGGTCCAAGGTCAACGCAGCCATCTACCAGAATGTTTTAGAGCACATCATGCTTCCTGCTGCTGACCAACTTTATGGAGATGCAGATTTCATTTTCCAACAGGACTTGGCACCTGCACACAGTGCCAAAGCTACCAGTACCTGGTTTAAGGACCACAGTATCCCTGTTCTTAATTGGCCAGCAAATCCGCCTGACCTTAACACTATAGAAAATCTATGGGGTATCGTGAAGAGGAAGATGCGATACGCCAGACCCAACAATGCCGAAGAGCTGAAGGCCACTATCAGAGCAACCTGGGCTCTCATAACACCTGAGCAATGCCACAGACTGATCGACTCCATGCCACGCCGCATTGCTGCAGTAATTCAGGCAAAAGGAGCCCCAACTAAGTCTTGAGTGCTGGACATGCTCATATTTTTCAGTTGGCCAACATTTCTAAAAATCATTTTTATAATATTACTAATATTAAATATTCAAAATGTATGGAGATATTGAATTTGGGATTTTCATTAGTTGTCAGTTATAATCATCACAATTAAAAGAAATAAACATTTGAAATAAATCAGTCTTTTTGTAATTAATGAATAAAATATACAAGTTTCACTTTTTGAATGGAATTAATGAAATAAATCAAATTTTTGATGATATTTTAATATTATGACCAGCACCTGTATATGGCCATTCAACAGTAACTCACTGAGGGCATTGAAAAAAACATTGATAATGGCAAACACAGTGGTAGTGTATCATCTACCTTCAATTGTCCAATGGTAATTGTCCCGCCATCTTGCAATGTATCTTTTATTCCTTACAACACTATAGGGAAGCACATATAAGACACCTCTACACCAACAGTCAGGTAAATGGACTTCAGGTGGATTTTTAGGTAGTTTTTATAGAGGTTGTTAGAGTAACCATAAAGGCCAACTGTGTTTCCTATTTCAAAAGTCAACTGAACAATCTCTTCACAATTTCATTCAGAGGCATGGCCAAGAGTCTGTGGGAAGCAGGATGGAAACCCCATCATTTTTACAATAGCCAAACAAAGTACTGGAGGAGTGTTCTACACAGCAGGTATTGATGGTCTATAGAC
Source organism: Esox lucius (assembly GCF_011004845.1). NCBI lineage: Eukaryota > Metazoa > Chordata > Actinopteri > Esociformes > Esocidae > Esox > Esox lucius. The sequence continues at coordinate 32,518,459 of NC_047589.1, forward strand.
CCACAACAGTTATCTGTTTTCAGGTGACACATTGTACCAAAAAAATTTAACACGTATGTGGTTTAACAGAAACACATAAGAGTCAGAATGCTGCAATGCCCGAGTAGACCTCAAGCAGCAAAGCACACTAAACACAATTGTCTTCTTTTCTATGGTTGGCACCCCAAAACAGACATAATCCCAAAAAATGCATTCAAGAGTGTACCACTGTACATAAATTACAAGATGGAAAAAAAAAACAAGCTCTGTAACTTTCTTATCAATAACAACAAACATAAACATAAAAATGTTTACAGCCGAACAGCAGCAAAGCATGCTGGGATATGGATAATGAAAATGAAATCTTCCTTATTTATCCAGTTTATTTTATAAGTGCTGCTGGTGTAATTTACACTGAGATAGACAGCATAGATAATGGTCAATAGGGTGAGCTCAGGAAAGTAGTCTGGCATGGGAGTCACAAGTCTGTATGTGTATGGTCATACAGACTTTTTACTCAACAGTAATACTAAGGCCATCGACAAAAACACGGGTAATGGAAAACACAGTGGTAGGACACTGCAAATAAATGTTTTTTTAATATGTTTCACTAAGAGAGAGAGAGACTGTGTGTGTGTTAGGGTTAGGGTTAGGAAACAAATAGAGTGGGTGCCGAAGGCACCAGTGCATAAACTATGCACCCGCGGCCCACCCCAGGACCCTCACCCCTCATTCAAACCTCGAGGTTGAATTGTGCCAAGTCTGTGAATCCAGAGCCTTTCAGCCCTCCTTCTCTGGGCCCTGGACCACCTTGAATTGGCCTCTAAGAATGTGGCCTCCAGTTTGGACCAGCCCTGTGTACTAAAATGTTGGGCCAGGGGAGTACCAGTGTCTTTTCTCTTATTGATAATGTATCTATGTTGGTTAAATCTAGTCAATAAAGAGTTTCCAGTCTCCCCTACATATTGTAGAGTACAGTGTTTGCACTTGATCAAATTTACACCGTTTTTAGTGTGGACACTGGTATTCCCCTGAGTCTTGAAAACCTCCCCATTTTGCCGGTTTACGGCCCAAAAAGAATGTTTGAAGAAGTCCCCCTTATCACTCTGTTTGGGGGGAGACAAAGGTTTCAATTTGGCCTTTACCAAAGTATCTTGTAGGTTTTTGTTGCGCCTATATGCTGCAATTAACCTGTGGTCAGGTAAGTGATTAGACCTTTCTGTAAAGGAATTGAAATGTTTTCTAATCACCCTCATCAGTTTTACCGTGTAGGGTGAGTATGTTGTGATAACTGGCAAAATGGAATCTAATACCTGTGGTTTAGTTTGTTGAAAAGATTTGAGTGCTTTTCTAAACATAGTCTTAGTGTAGCCTCTAGTGGTTAAAGCCGAGAACAATATTTGGGTGGCCCACCTAAAATCCTCATACTTTGTACAGATCCTATGAAACCGGAGCAGTTGTGACTTTAGGAGTCCTGCGTATGTATGTTGAGGATGGAAACTAGACCGAAACAAGAGGGCATGTGTGTCTGTTTCTTTGAAAAAGACTTTAATGTCTAATTTACCAGTGCTATTGAATGTAGGGCCTTTATAAGTAGTAGTATCTAGAAAATCTACTGAAGTCTCACTCCATGTAGATTTGACTTTAATTGATGTATTGTGGTTGTTTAGAGTAGCAATAAATTCCTCAAAATCCTCCCTCGAGTGAGTCCAGATCCCCCAGATGTCATCAAGGAATCTATAGTATTGTAGAGGTTGTTTGGGACAGGTAGCCAGGGCAGAAGCCTCCCACTCTGCCATGAATATATTGGCATATGCCGGGGCAAATTTCTTTCCCATGGCAGTCCCTTTAATCTGCGAATAAAATTTGTCATCGAATTCAAAGTCATTTCTGGACAAGTTTATGTCTAACAATTCAAGTAGTTCCTTGTCTGGTCTTTTCCTGTCTGGATATTTAATAAAGATATTTTTAATTGATTGGATGCCCTCCTTTATATCAATATTTGTATAAAGACTTTCTACATCCATGGTAAATAGAAAGGAATTCATAGGGATAGTGAGGTTTTTTACTATATCAACAAAATGGTATGTGTCCTTGACATAACTGGGGTGACCAATCGAGAGAGGATTTAGGAATGAGTCAATGTATTCAGCCGTAAAATATGTTTCACTATTGCAATCAGAAACAATAGGTCTCCCAGGTGGGATTTCTCCATCTCTATTCCAGGATGACCTGGCTTTATGTATTTTGGGTAACATATAGAACAACCTGGCTCGGGGTTCAGGGGCCCCTTGCAGATAGGTCTTTTGTTTGTGATTGATAAACTTCTTAGCCTTAAGGGAATTAAGAAGTTTATCAACCATAGGGATGGTGTCCATGTAAATAGGTTTGTCCAGTTTCTTGTAGTAAGTAGTATCGTTCAATTGCCTAAATCCCTCCCACAGATACTGTTCCCTATCCATGATGACTATTGCGCTGCCCTTGTCAGCAGGCTTAATAACTATGGTTTTATCAGAAAGCAGTGTTTTATGTGCTTTAATTTCCAAAAGGTCTAAATTTGATTCTGTTCTACCAATTGTAAAATCTGTCTGAAAGTAATCAATATCATCCTTAATTAAGCGTAGTACACTGGATGGTAATTTATCTGCAGGAGGGACCCAGGTAGACCTATGGGTAAAAGGCAAAGGTTCTGAATCAGGCTGGTTTTCAAAGTATACGGCCAATTTGACCCTTCTATGGTATTGTTGTAGGTCGTGTCTGATCTGACCTCTGACCTTAGGGTTATTGTGGCCGTCCACTGTAGGAATGAAAGTTAGACCCTTATTTAACAAAGTCAACTGTGCTCCTGTAGGAACAAAATACTTAGGGTTAGGGTTAGGGTTAGTTAACCACAGTCTTGTCCCCCGTACCCAAGGAAGGATTCACGGGGACTATTTGTTTAAACAACTCAACCAGTGGTCAAGCATGTGCCGAGCTGTGCTCTGAGTCCAATGAATATTGTCCCTTTCTGTTTCGAACAAATCCCCTGTAAGCTTGGGGAGAAAACATTGTTGTTTAGCAATGTAAATGTTCAGTCTGGACAGATTCTCTTTTTCAGACAGTGGCAAAGCCTTGGAAAAGTTAATGAGTGGGATCACTACCTGTGCTTCAGGACAGGCTTGCCTGGCCATCCTAACTGCCCCTTGAATTTGCTTAATGGAAGTCTTGTCAGGACTCTGCGTCCTATTGTTTATCCCGAATGCCAAGACTAAGGTCTGTACTATAGGAGAAGCCCTGGAGCTGGCCAAAATGGCTTCGGCGTTCCTAAATGTGGCCCCGGGATAAGAATCAATTTGTAAATCAGTCTGTGCAAAGGGGGGTATTCTAGAAAGATTGGAGTCTCCTAAGATCACCAACTTGCATTTGTGTGTGACCTTCCAATCCCTTATTTTATTTAGTGTAGTCATGTGCCTAAAAGGTCTTTGTAGTGATAAGAGAGAGGAAACCCGTGGTTTGTTGAGAGCCGGAGTGCTCTGAGCTGCAGGTCCCACCGGTGGAGGGGTCTGTGGAATGGGGCAGTCTGAGTCCCCTTCCTCAAGCGGTTGGTCCTCCTCCGAAGATGAATCCGATGTCAGGAGGGTCCCCTGACCTTTGTGGGTACCTGATGCAGGAGGGACAAAAGGCCCTGCCCGTTGTGCCGTGTCGTCCTCCGACTCCTCATCACAGGAATGCCAGTCAGGCCTCACTCGAGTTGGAGTGCGTCCCCCACCGGCAGAAGGGGTGCGGCAAATCACTGAGGTTGGTGTCTCTGGCTTTCGCCCCGTCCTCTGTTGTTTGGGTGCCTGTGTCAGAGAAAGAGTGGGAGGATACAGAATGGGGAGAGAAACAAAAGGGAGGATAGGAGAACAAGGGGAGGGGAAGGGGAAAGGAGGGGGAGAGGCACCATCCTCCCTCCTAGAGTCTTGTTGTCCCGCTGGCGACCAGTCACTGGTAGGGACAGTCATCGTGCCACAGTCCATCACCCTGGGTTTGGCTGCTGCAGCAGGGGCCAGGAATGGTTCAGAGGTCTCCCTCCGGCTGAAGGAAGGAGGAGGACGGTGTACCTCTGCCGTGACTGTCAGTAGATTACTCCTCCTCTCCGGCAACGGAGATGGAAGGTCCCTCTCTGTTAGAGTCTGTGTGGACACCACCTGTCTTTGTTCCTCCACTCTGGACCCAGAAGAATACTGTGTTCTGGAGGGGTTGATTAGTCTCTCTTGCAATTGGGCCCGTACTTTTTCCAGAGTCTCACCCCTCAACCTGCGGCCAAACTGACTCTTGGCCCATGCTGATGCTATGTCAAAATGTTGCTTCCAGTCCCAAGCCTCCAATTGGACCAGAATTTGAACAGCATTTTGGATTTCATCTTGATAATGATCCCTGAGAATGATCATGGTGTTCTGTGCCCAATACCTAGCATTTCCCTCTATAAGGGATAATGTAGTCGCCGTAGGGGCAGCAGGCTTGATAGCAGTAATTAAATGATTACCTATATTGGCTATTGAAACAGGAGGCTGTTCTGTTGTCACATTCCCTAAATGATGGGTAGCTTTGATTAACTTTTAATATACGTGCGGCTATCATGCTTGTAGCGGTTATTATAGGGATTATCATACCGTCATCTAGGCGGTGAAAATAGATACTCGACGCCGTCTAGGCCGTCCATAATCATAGTTTTCCCAATAATCCTCGTCTTGTCGTCGCCAACGAGACATTTCAAGTCGAGAATGGGAAAGAAAGGTGATTTAAGCAATTTTGAACATGGCATGGTTGTTGGTGCCAGACGGGCCGGTCTGAGTATTCTACAATCTGCTCAGTTACTGGGATTTTCACCATTTCTAGGGTTTACAAAGAATGGTGTGAAAAGGGAAAAACATCCAGTATGCGAGGTCAGTGGAGAATGGGCCAACTGATTCAAGCTGATAGAAGAGCAACTTTGACTGAAATAACCACTCGTTACAACCGAGGTATGCAGCAAAGCATTTGTGAAGCCACAACATGCACAACCTTGAGGCGAATGGGCTACAACAGCAGAAGACCCCACCGGGTACCACTCATCTCCACTACAAATAGGAAAAAGAGGCTACAATTTGCACAAGCTCACCAAAATTGGACAGTTGAAGACTGGAAGAATGTTGCCTGGTCTGATGAGTCTCGATTTTTCTGTTGAGACATTCAGATGGTAGAGTCAGAATTTGGGGTAAACAGAATGAGAACATGGATCCATCATGCCTTGTTGCCACTGTGCAGGCTGGTGGTGGTGGTGTAATGGTGTGGGGGATGTTTTCTTGGCACACTTTAGGCCCCTTAGTGCCAATTGGGCATCGTTTAAATGCCACGGCCTACCTGAGCATTGTTTCTGACCATGTTCACTGCCCTATTGTACATGTGAAGGAGACGTCTTAAAGACATGGGAGTTGGATTTTCATATCATACCTCAAGAAGCACCTGTAATACGCATTATAATTAAGCATTTTAATCATTTTCTACAATGTACAATTGGGCAGTATTTACTACCCATTCATTTACATTACAAATGGCACAAGTTAGTTCAGCTGACTCTTGTATATTGGCAATGTATATGAATGGGTTGGAAATACTTCCCAATTGGATATGAGAAGGAGACTACTTACAGACATGGGAGTTGGATAATACACTTCACTCCATACTCCCCTAGCCAAATTTTGAGATTTACTGGGCAAATGTACATGCTATACTTCCCAATTGTACGCCCAATGGGATTACCCATACACTTCGGTCCAAACTCCCCTAAGTGCAAATTTGGACGTTTACACTACAATCACTGTTACACCGGATGTTTCTCAGTACAGGTGTACATCCAGAAACAGTGAAATAAATAACCGGTAACATTGTATGACAACTGTCCATATCCAGTGTATTACATTGCCGGCGGCTGTGTAATACATTGCAAATGTACGCCCATTTGGATTATCAATAGAACACATTAGAACATACTCCCCCAGTCCAAATTTTCAACAATACTGGGCAAATGTACATGCTATACTTGCCAATTGTACGCCCAATGGAATTACCCATAATAAATTTCACTCCATATTCCCCCAGTCCAAATTTTGAAATTTACTGGGAAAATGTACTTATAATACTTCCCAATTGTACACCTAATGGGATTACCCCATATAACACATGGGTACATAATCCCCCAGTCCAAATTTTGAATTATAATGGGCAAATGTACTTATAATACTTCCCAATTGTACGCCTAATGGGATTACCCCATAGAACACATGGGTACATACTCCCCCTGTCCAAATGTACTTATAATACTTCCCAATTGTACCCCCAATGGAATTACACATAATAAACTTCACTCCATACTCCCCCAGTCCATATTTTGACATTAACTGGACAAATGTACATATAAAAAGCCTCAGGTAGGCTGACTCCTGTACATTTGCAATGTGTATGAATGGGTAGGAAATACTGCCCATTTGTACATGTGAAGGAGACATCTTAAAGACATGGGAGTTGGATTTTACAAGCATACATCAAGAGGCACTTTTAATAGACTTCATTATGAAGCATTTCCAGCCTTTTCTACATTGTACAATTGGGTAATATTTCCTACCCATTCATTTACATTGCAAATGGCACAAGTCAGTTCAGCTGACTCTTGTACATTTGCAATGTATATGAATGGGAAGGAAATACTGCCCAATTGTACATGTGAAGGAGACATCTTAAAGACTTGGGAGTTTGATTATCCAAGTATAGATCAAGAGGCCCTTTTAATAGGCTGTGCTTCGGATATGTTCAGGGGTGGGCTTAGTCTACCTGGTACGATCCATAGCCTCATGCATCCACAGGAAGTCACTTGTTACCCCCGAAATATGTTGCAAGTCATCCCATAGACAATACATTGCCTACTCCTCAAATTTCACCTCACGCTTTAACGGGTTTCTGAGTGTCGTAAAGAGCTGTGCTTCAGATATGTTCATCGTGGGTGGGCCTAGTCTACCTGGTACGATCTGTAGCGTCCTGCATCCACAGGAAGTCACCTGTGACCCCCGAAATGTGTTACAAGTCATCCCATAGACAATACATTGGCTACTCAACACAGCCTTTAAAGGGTTTCCGAGTGTCGTAAAGAGCTGTTCTTCGAATATGTGGCCTCGTCCTGCGTCTACCGGAAGTCATGTGTGACCCCCCCCCCCCAAAGCTGTTTCGCCCAATGGAATCCATTGGGTGACTTATTGTGACCTTTATTACTCACAGACACAGACAAGCCATTTTTGATGTGGCGCATCAGGGGAACTCTTAACTTTGCTCTTCATCTACTCTACCTCTTGTCTACACCCTGTCTACACCTCCTCTATTGCTGCTTGCCTCTGCCCCTCATCCATCACTTCTTTAGTCCTCCATCATTCTGCGACTCCGCTCTTCCTATATCACTACACACCTCCACTGCCGTGGTATATTCGAGACATGCAGCTTCAGCGGAGAAAGCAATTACAGCAGCAACAACAAGCAATGGGTGATAAAGAACAAACCCAGCGAACCGATCGGGTCAGCGTACATTCAACAAGTCCTGATTTTATGTATCACACTCCAGCGGTACCCCATGACACGGTATACGCAACTAATCAACTTAAGCTCGGGGAGAAATGCTGCAGAAACTCTGAGAGAGTTAAACATGTCCGGGGTCGGAGTACCGAAGCATGGTGTGGTCGGCCGTGTTAGCTGAAACTGTTCCGACCGCGCAATACGGCTCCGGATGGAAGCAAAACCTGTGGGGTGCTAGGAACAAAACAGGTCCATCCAAACAAGCACTTGAGCCACATTCCATCCGACCAAGCGGGTATACTTGACTATAGGGTGGATTGTTAGCGAAAGGGTTTTGGAGGTGGATAAAAAGGGATCACATCAGACCTACAATGCAAAACTTTACTTTGCACTCAACTCCTGCAATCCAACCCCCGATCGTGTGGGTTATACCCACCCTTCTGCCAACCTGTATATCTGAAAAGAGTGGAACCTGTTTCACAGGTGATTATACCGCTCACAGACCAAACCAAGACCTAGATCTATTCGGATACACGCAGCTGAAATGGACTCTGCTACCGCAGCACCTACTCGAAGCCAGCCTTATACCAGCACCGTAACCACCAGGAGCACTACCACCCTTACCCTTTCACAAGCCAACAAGCAGGTCACACCTACCGTGGTACCCAGTGAACAGATGCGAGTGAGCAGGACAGATTGCAGTGATACGAACGAGGATGACCCGTGCCTGTTGCACAATGAGGTAACAGACACAGAGGATGTGAAGAAACCTGTGATGAGGATGAGGCTTTCTGGTCAGACCCGGATATCGATCCCGCTCTCAGGTACTACAGTGATGAACAGGTTGCGTGGTACCGTAACCAAGGACTGGAATATGAGGATTTTGGCAACGGAGTTTTTTGGTATAAAGCGCCTAGCTACAACTACGGTCAACGAGCCATAGGAGTTGTGTTTGAAGAGGATTGTGAGCCCCTGGATTGAGTTTGTCAACCTTGGACCTAGAGCGTATAACCTGAGGTCTTGGATATTGCTTATAATATAGAATCTATGTGTGTGTCTGTGTATACCGTGGAATTGCTGTAACCTATAGTTGCTCATAATAAAGACAGAGAGCACTGAATTTGTATGCCTGTTTATTCTTTATTGGGACAATTCAGAATTACACCAACAATAAGCCCATACATCTACCCATGCTACTTGTAATATACTTCACCGCTTATTCTGATAGACCGTTCACCGCTGTGTATCTCATCTTTGGTGTGACATAGAAGCAGGAATGCTGAGAGCATGTCAACTCTGGTTTACTCTCCATCTACAGACTTCTTGCCCCCGGTAGTGACCGTGCTACCTTTCGCTGACTTGTTGATGTTTACCATTGCCATTTCTTCTCTCAATTTTCCCGGTAGTTGTTTTCCTTGCTTAGCATGTGCCTTATCTGTGAGCATATCCCCGGGAAGAGATATAATGTTGCGTCTCTCCAATATACTTGCAGTGATATCAGTGGCCAAATTGACACCCTTTCGCAAGCGCCTGTACATGAACACATCCATATTGGAGCCCACCTTGTTGCGGGAGCCAGCAACCTTTGCGGTTCCGATTGTCGCTTCGAGCAACTGAGTTTTCTTGGTTGCTTCAGATAACACCGCCCATCCCAGGGACATTACGGTGTCATAGTAATACAACGTTTCCCTAGCAATGGCCGAGACAGTACTGAGAACCATAGAGAGTTTTGTCTTCCCGCCCACGTGCTTCCCTAACATGTACTTGTTGTTGATGTGAGACCACTTGCTGTAGAACAGGACCTTGAACCCAGAGCGTACTAGCGTGTGCTCGATTAGGTTTCTGACATCGGCCAGAGCGTTTACATAAGTGTTTTATTCAAATACCATCACCACAGGCACTTCCTTCCACATCACTCTGGGCATCAGAAGTTTCAAGAGTCTCACGTGAGCACTTAGCAGAGCAGCGTATACTCGAGTGACCTGATCCAAATCGCGTATCTCCAGTTCCTCCAGGGCCATAACCTGTGAGACAGAAAGATATAGAGACCATTAGACACAGGAATTAGGTATAAAATGCATTGTTAGCGCTCTGAGATTTTGAAGAGAACGAAGAGCAAGCTAGTCAGTATGTTCTGTCCCGCTTGTCAAGCTGCTCGAGGGGAACTGAAAACATTGCTGAGGACCCGATGGGAGTCACTATTATCACACTACGAGTTCATGATAGTGTTCTCTTCGTTCCAGCGCAACATTCTCTTCTACTCTAACATGAATAACAGACAGCTCAGAAGCATATACAGTCAGCTAGTGTCCTTCTCTCCTGCTAGGATACTCATAATCGACACCCTGATCTCTGTTTACAACAAAAGAGGACTCAGTGAAGAGAGGCCCTGCAGTGATTCACTCCATATTCCTTGCGAGTTGTCAAGGGGTATAACGCTTGCGATAGGCAACCATGTCCCGGAGCAGTTCGTACACAAGTGTATCTCGAGCTGCAATTGGAAAGGGTACGAGGTTATAATCCTCGCAGCATTCGCATCAGCGGAGACCATTCGCACCGGAGCCCTGAAATATATGGCTATCATTAAGGAAAGCTTACGGGATACACGATCTTGTCACACTATCATTTCTCTAGCCATCACAGGCTGGATTGTGAAACTACCTGACTCCAAGTGCAAATGCGGTACCTGGCCGCAGGCTCTCGAGCTGATCTCGTGCTTTGTACCTGACATGGAGACCACGTTGACTATTAGACCATGGGTAACCCTATTAGACTTGAGCCACCCACAATCTCTGTCATACACACATTCACACATTCTCTGTCATACACACATTCACACATTCTCTGTCATACACACATTCTCTCTGTCATACACACATTCACACATTCTCTGTCATACACACATTCACACATTCTCTCTCAGACACACATTCACACATTCTATTTTGCACACATTTTCCCAATCTATCTGTCTCACAGAGACATACAAACATCTCTCTCTGTCTCTCCCTCTCTCTAACGCACACACATACACCATTTCTCTGTCAAAAACACATTTTGTCTCACACTCACACTTATTCTCTCAAACACATTCTCTTTCTCCTTATCCCTCTCTGTGTAACTTGGTCACACACAAATTGAATATTTAATACTTTTAAGAATGATTGGAACATGTTAATGTTTTTAATTGTTAATTTGCATTCAGCGATAAAAATGACCTCTGTCATGGAGCAGTAGCTTATTTGACTAATTTCCTTTTCTTATTCAAAACACCCAGCTTCAAACCCCAAGGAGCAAACAACAGTAGTGTTGAATTCAGTGGCTAGGAAAAACTCCTGAAGAAGGCTGAAATTTAGGAAGAAACCTAGAGGAACCAGGCTCAGAGGGGTGACCAGTTCTCTTCTGGCTGTGCTGGGTGAACATTTTAAGAGGAGAAATTGTAATAATTAATAAATGCATTTGGGCTGAGTCAAGACTATTTAAACCTAGTCCAAGTCAGATGCATGAGCAGATGGACAAGGACAGGGACAACACAGGGGGGGGTCAGCAGAGTGGCAGCTGAAATCATCAGGTATCGTCTTGATAAATGCATGCACATAGGCCTACCTTCCCTTTTCTCACTATGCTGTGTCTTTCCTTGTCTGTCAGCATGGAGGGCCAGATATACCGGAATCAGACATAATATTCTGTCACTACACAGTCAGAGCTTTCTTGGGGAGACGAGGGGAGGGTAAACGTCAACATTGCTTATTTGTGATCCGTAGCACTGTCGCTATCACCATCCTAATCAACATTGGCTTCATTATAATCAAAATTCATGATGTTAGATGAACAAAAAGACGTCATTGAATCAGTGTCTTCTTAAACTCTGTCTGATGGCTGTTCATGACGGTTCAGGTCAGGGATAAGGCTTTCCTATGTTACTGTCACAACGCCATATTCAGTGATATCCGCAATGCTTAACTATTCCTGATTATGACAATTGTCGTAGATGCTGCCACTAAGCAAATACTGTTATGGACACACGCTAACTTCCTCCTTTAATATTTGTTCTGCCCTGCTCACATATGAGCTTTTCATATTTTAAAAGCTTTGCTGTCCAATCATAATAACCTGCTATGTAGTGTAGCAGGTTCAAACTGACGGAGTAAGCTACCTAATTTATTTCAGGCTGCTGCTGTGAGAAACAATATGGGACAGACAATTTGAGTAAGATAGGGGGTTTCGGTCTCAAACAAAAAGCATATATTTGAAGGTATGATTTATTTTTGAGCATCATTTTGAGTAATACGATTAGATATTAAGACAAATAGTTAGTATTATATAAGTGTATTTCAGGTTGAATTGGGTCTTTGCAGCCTTCTGGGGCCTTATGGGGCTGCCTACCTTGCCTAATGGTTCCGACCGCCACTGTCTATAGCAATAGTTGGGGCCGCACAGAAACACTTATTTCAGTACATTGTCAGTGACATAACTGGCTGTTATATAAATATCTGATTACATATGACAACTGTATTAGAGACCACACAGCAGTCTAGCACAACTGCATTTTTTGAGACCACATCGGTCTGCCACAAGTGCATTAGAGATCACACAGCAGTCTGCCACAACTGCATTAGAGACCACACAGCAGTCTGCCACAACTGCATTGGAGACCACAGCAGTCTGCCACAACTGCATTAGAGACCACATCAGTCTGCCACAACTGCATTGGAGACCACAGCAGTCTGCCACAACTGCATTGGAGACCACAGCAGTCTGCCACAACTGCATTGGAGACCACAGCAGTCTGCCACAAGTGCATTGGAGACCACAGTAGTCTGCCACAACTGCATTAGAGACCACACAGCAGTCTGCCACAACTGCATTAGAGACCACACATCAGTCTGCCACAACTGCATTGGAGACCACAGCAGTCTGCCACAACTGCATTAGAGACCACACAGCAGTCTGCCACAACTGCATTACAGACCACACAGCAGTCTGCCACATCTGCATCATAGGCAGTCACTGCCTTAGTTGGGTGTATGTTCTAGTCCATCTGTGCTCCACTCCAGTCTGGTTATAACACAAACATGCATGCACACTAGTACAAACACACACACCCCTCCACAAATCATAAGTGTTTGTCCAAAGCTGTTCTAAACAGTTTTGCAAGGCATAATAAATATAAATAAATGTTCATATCATTAAAGGTGAAAGGTTAAAATTCACTGCCTAAGAAGGAAACAATGAGGATATTCTGAAAAAGTCACCCTTTTTCTAACCATCTCTCTTACAATCTCTTTTTCCTATCGTAACCCTCTAAGATGTAGGATATATATTTTTATTCCATATGGGATGAAAATGTTTCTTCTGTATTCACCAAAATACTTCGGTACACACACACAAACACACACACACACACATGAAATTGGATAGTTTGGAGCAGAGGGCAGCCGCAGTGCAGCACCAATTTTAAGTTCTTTTGCCACCTTTCCCTCTCTCCTTCTCTATGTTATTCTCTATGTGGGTCACTGTGGTGGGAAATGTGCTCTCAGATTGTCAATTGCTGCCCTTTTTTCTTTATATTCCTCTGTCACTGTGTAATATCTATTTGCCTCTATCTAGTTGCACTATATCTATCTGGGTACCAACACTGATAATTCAGTATAATAGTAGGATTCTGCATTTCAACAGGATTGCAATCTGAGCTTCGACACTACCATTCAACAAGTCATTGTGTTGCTGCAAGTTCCATGTTGAATTCTTCAGATTAACTTCAGATGGCCTCACATTCACCTCCAGATTTCTCTGGTACAATATGAAATGTATCATTGATAGCAAGTTGCCCAGGTCCTGGGGCAGAAAAACAATCCAGGCAATAATGCCACCACCTCCATCATTTAGATTTGGTGTGATGTTTCTCTGTTCCAATTGAGGCCAAAGAAAAATGAACCCTTGTGTCATCTGTCCAGGGCACAATGCTCCAGTAGTTTTGGCAAATTGTCTTATTTTGATGTTCCTTTTGAGAGCAGATGCATCTTACTTCTTGTCCTCCCATATAGGCTAAGTTTGCAGTCTTGTTCTTACAGTTGACTAATGCACTTTGACATTGACTATGGCAAGAAAAGCCTTTAGATCCCTTTATGGTACCTTGGATACTTCTATTAAGATATTTTGGGGAGCTCTGGAGCTGAATTAGGTGGGCCGATTTGTCCATCTTAAGATGATCACTCAGGCATCTGAATTATGTCATTCTTATTGCTTGGAAATTACTTGTATGAAAGCAGTGTTGGAGCAGACTGTGTTACAACACCCAAGTAAGCATTATTTGGAGAGTATGATACTGCATTTTTATACTGCAATCATAATGGTGTGAAAAATGCAATTAACAAAGGAAGACCCATTATTGTAACTCTTAAAGGTTTAGGTCTTTGCTTTAGAGGAATTGTAAAGAAAGCCAATGCGCCATTGATTACAGTTTCGTATACCAGTGATTCTCAAACCTCTCCTGGGACCCCTGAGCCATCTCACAATTGTGTAGCAGCACTAAACCAGCTCACCTGAATCAACCAGTCAAGAGCTTAATAAATTGATTCAGGTGGGTAGCTCAGGAATGCATCCAATACATGGAACAGCTGAGGGTCCCCTGGAGAGGTTTGGGAACCACTGTCCTACACAATCAATACCTATGTTGAGCTGGGAGGCAATATCAATATCTATGTTGAGCCTTTCACCTTATTCCTGTCTCTTTCCCTTATGAGGCAACAGGCAGCGACGGAAAAAATAGATTAATTATTGGAATTAGATAAAGACAACACAGACATAAGAGTAGTGCAAGGACATAAAAAGCCCTTGCTCTGTAACAGAAAATACAAGAAAAAAATCATATAGAAAAAATGATTCTATTTCATTAGGAATGTCTAACAAAAATACAATATTAAACATAACATTGTTTTCTGAAAACCTTGCTGTACTTTAAAACTTTTTATTTTTTAATTTAATGTTCAATGTCTTGTTTAAAGTGTGTTTGTATTTGGATGGAGCATCGCTCTTCAAAAAGGAATCAACATTGTAACATTAATTAAAAACTGTTCAACCCTAGGACCAAAATCTGACAGTGAAAAATTTTATCCGTATAATTGTGAGCTGTATTATGTCTCATTCAGACATAGAGCTTTGCTTTTCTGCTGG